>NC_083343.1:110804862-110844785 GCF_019175385.1 Lycium barbarum | reverse complement strand
ATATTGATATGCATACAGAATGTTGTAAGGGGATAAGACTTAAAAAATCTGTGTGATTTTAGTCACGAATATAATTAAATACACATTAAGAAATGATTTTAATTTTTGTTAATCATTTAGTTCGTAGATGATGATTGGAAACTTTTGTGACCTTTCAATTTTACACTAAATGTGAAACCTTTAAGAAAATTGATTTGGTTGAATGTGTATATCACATGCCTTTTTTAAGGGTAAGAGTAAAAACTTACTTAATTGTCTCAATTAACAGATATGGCATCTAAGAGTATCATTGCTGATTTAAACAAGGGTGAGAAACTAAAAGGTAAGAATTACAACATTTGGAGTCGTAAAATATGGTATGGACTGGAAGAGAAAGATGCTTTAGAAGGTATTAATAATGTTGTGGTTCACCTAGAAAAGGGTGACACTGCTCAACATTGAAGAGATCTCGAAGCTTACAATGCGTAGAAAAAGAAAAATTCCACTGCACGTGGAATTATTGTGAGTTATGTTGCTGATGATCTCATTCACGAACGTGTGGAATACTCTACTGCTCATGCTATGTGGGCACACTTACGAGATACCTATGGGGTACTACTGTGACCCGGCTTAGACAACTGACTATCAAATTTCACACTTACAAGAGGCGTCATGATCACAATGTCAAACAACACCTTAGGGTGATGTCTAACATGATTGCTCAACTCAAAAGTGTTGGTCATGTTCACTTTGATGAGCAGCAGGTTCTGTCATGACTCCATTTCACGGGTCGTGTGGGCACCTACCTTATCCCACCTGGCAGGCGAACCCTTACCGAACACTTGCTTCATAAAATCGATTTAACAATTAAGGCCAACAATGTTGAAATAAATAAGTAAATAAAATGCGTTTCTAGTAAATTCACAACTTATAATTTTAACAATACAAATTCTCCGGACCTAGTCTAGACGTGTACAAGAGCTTCTATGACATTCAAGGATGGTCAAGTAAACTAAATAATGATACACCTTCTGTATGGAAGAAGATACAAAAAATTTGTCGGAGGATATCTACCGCTGCGACACAGTGAAACCTCCAAGTAATAACCTGAAAACACATCTACACCCCAAAAGGAATGTAGCAAGAGTAGTATCAGTATACCACACGTATTGGTAAGCATCATAGGCCGACTAAGATTAATTCACGCAATATAATATAAAATTAAACAGAATAAACATATATGGTAAGTAACAATTACACTTATTAGCTATTCCCACTAAGTAACAAATGCATCATGAAATTATTCGGAGCCCCTCTATTACTATCACTTACATAATCGCATGATAAGGAATAACATAACCCAAAAACCTCGTCTATTTCACAGACTCACCGACATTCATATCTCGAAATAAGAAATTGGGACAGCTCTTCATACCGCTTCGTCTTATCGGAAACTGATTAACATTCCCCCTTTTATTCCCACAATATAGCGAACTTACTAATTCACGGGCAGACACATGGTGTAACGACTCTAGAAAATCCCCAGCTGCTATCTACTTATTAATTATTCCTTAATACAAATATCATCAACCCATGAACAACCGAACACTTAATTTGCATATTTCATTCTTAGCCCTTCCTGACGTAGACATTAAATGCATGAAAAACCACAACTTCTTTACTACGAAAGGATTCAACTCTTGAATTCTTGAAAGTGAGTCATACCTTGATATAATACCATAAGGCTCGTGAACACCACCAAACAGGATTTATATATATATATATACACATACAAAAAGAAGATCATTACGGAAGTACAATGAAATAAATGTAGTCTCTCACCAACCATGTACACACATGCTAAATGGTAATGTTTTTCCCAAATAGCTATGACCTGCAGGGGACCCATGGTGTCCATGTACCACTCGTTCCGGAATGAACCTCGGACCACAAGGCCACATCGTCACCCCCTGTCAAATGTGCCTTACGTAGATGTATCTGTTCCATCTTCAATTATTATCAATATTATCCATCACAATATATTATCAGTAATTTCCATTACAAGCTCTTATCCATAATGTCTTAGTCGAACATAATCAAATCATAAACACGAGGTGATGCCAGAATCAGTGATGTACCAATCAAATTTCCACAAGCCACACTAGAACTCGATATTAATCATGCATATCCAAAACGGAAATTACTATAGTAAAGTACGCGCACCTAACATATCATAACCCAACCTGTACTAAGACCAAATTACAACCGCATCACGCCCAACCCTTCTAGTCCTTCCATGATTACGCATGGAACACTAATATCACTCTTAGAACAATTAGCTAAGTTTCTCACTACTACAAGCCCTTTTTAATACTAACAATGTCAATCTATCGTATATCAAACTGAACTTCTCATCCGAAGACCTAATCATGCTTTCTCCCGTTATATATACGTTTCACTAATCAAAGTCTAACTCAAGTAAATCATAACCTACCTCGATGCCGAGCAACTATCATGAGCGTCGTGAAGTCTCCGCCTATCGCAGATTCCGAACAGAAGCCTTGACAGCGAATTCTAAGAATTCCACGAACCCGAGAACAAGAGTCAAAATCAAGCATGCATAATTAATCTAGACTCCATGGTGATTAATGTTTCTACGCCGTTTACGGATAATCCTTCTTTTACTAATCTTGTGGGGAAACTCACTACAGGAGGGATTATCTTTATGGATTTTTAGTAATAAAGACGTTTGAGGGCTTACCTTGAAGAAGTCTCCGAATGTTCTATCAAATATCTCCAGGAGGCAGCCTAGAATATGGTTTAAGGAAAAGTGGGACAAAACCCCGAAATAGGGCTAAATATATAGTTCTGATTTTCGCTATCTTCATTGCAGCGATGGGCTTTTCTCTACAACGAACCTGGAGCAGCGGTCCCTGTACCGTTGCGGCGAAGGATTTTTATCAAGGCTCGCGAGTTTTGATTTCTCAGGATTTGATCACGATTTCAATTTTGCGCAACACTTATAAGCAAACTTAGCTTTTAATCCCCTTGAAACTTGGTTTAAATATGGGTCGCAGAAGGTTTTTAATAATGACCAAGTGGGTCGTTGCAGGTTCAGGCAGTGATCTAGTCTCTTTCCAATAGTTAGGAACATTTTAAGGTTAAATTAACCCATAATGCAGCATCAAAACTTTTTCTGATGTTGTCCGTTATGTCGAACTTGAAGACGAGCGACTTGGTGCTGTTAAAACTGTATCTAGTGCCAATGTGGCAAAATCAAGTGGTAAGAAGTCTTCAGGTTTCAAGCGCAAGAAGATTTGGAAAAATGACGGAAAGGGTAAGGAGACCGGAGAAGGACCCTCTAAGAAAAGGAACAAACCAAATTCCAAGAAGGGAATGATTTTTCAAGAAGAAAGACAAGAGTAAGATGAAATGCTACAACTGCGATGTTCCAGGGCATTTTTCTCGTGAGTGTCCCGAGCCAAAAAAATGTAGCATTTCAAAACGCATCTCTAAGTGCTACATATGTTTCTAGCACTATTTTACTAACTAAATCTTATCTCGTGTGGATTGTAGACTCAGGGGCCACCGACCATATGTGTCATGATCGAGAAGCGTTTGTGTAGTTCTGTCGAGTTTCACCTAGATCAAGGTGGGTACATATAGGAAATAATGCAAAGCTTGAAGTCAAAAGGATAGGCACTTGCAAAATGGACTTGCATGGTGGCCCATCTTTGATGTTGTATGATGTCCTATATGCTCCAGAGATTCAACAAAATTTAGTGTCTGTGTCTATTCTTCTAGATCTTGGTTTATGTTTAAATTTTAGTCGCAATGATGTTAGAATTACTCAAGATAATTTTTTTTTATTATTGTTTTGGACTTCGTTATGATGGCTTTATCGTTTTAGATTGTAATCCTTCAACTTATGACTATTATGTTGACCGTTGTGTAATGAGATGTTATTATATGGTATGCAAGATTAGGTCACACAGGGCAAGACCGGATGAATAGATTAGCAAAGGAAGGGCATTTGGGTCCTTTCTCCAAAATTGAAGTGTTAACTTGTTAAAATTGTCTTGCCGGAAAGATTAAACATAGACCATTTGGGAAGGCTAAGAGAGCCGATTCCCCATTGCAGTTAATCCATTATGATATCTGTGGTTTGATGAATGTGAGCGCAAGGTCTGGTGCTTTATATTTCATTATATTTGTTGATGATTTCACGCGCTTTGTTTATGTGTATTTGATTTCTCATAAATCTGAAGCCCTTGAATTCTTTAGAAGATATATGAATGAAGTTGAGAATCAATTAGATAAAAGTATAAACACTTTAAGAACCTAAGAGGCCGTGAATATTTATCAAAATAATTTGAAGAATTATGTTATGAAAAAAGGCATTACTTGACAGTTAACTATTCCTTACACACCTCAACAGAATGGTATATCAGAAAGGAGGAATAGAACAGTATTGGACATGACAAGGTCTATGATGCCGCAGGCAAATTTATATATCTACTTCTGGGGAGATGTTTTATTGACTGTGGCCTACATATTGAATAAAGTGTCTTCTAATTCAGTTACTTTCGCTCCGTATGAGCTATGGATTGGTCATAACCAAACCTGAATGATCTACAACCTTGGGGTTGTGCTGCATATGTAAAAGATCGTTTTGGTAAGTTCGGAAAACTGAGCCCAAAAGGGAAGAAATGTATCTTTATAAGATACTCCGAACACTCAAAAGGGTATGCGTTCATCGATGAATTAGAAACGTAACGTAAATTCTAGTGTTTCAAACTAAGTTCTTTGGTATATTTTTGCATGTTTTCCTATTGTGACTAGCTTGTCCACACAGCCCACATGAAAGCTTAGCCCTCTTCTTCTTATTGTTATTATTATCCGTCTCTGAAGCCGGTTTCTATCTCTTATTTTTTGGTCTTCCAACACTTCTCTTCCCTTCTGGTGGTAAGACCACATTCTCCATGACCTCTCTAGGGACAACCCATGTAGTCTCATCTGGAATAGGATTCACAGGAATTTCCCATGTTTTCATGAGATAATCCTTCTTATAGTAGAAAGAGCAGAATTGGATTGGGTCCATTCCATTGTGCTTTATAACTGCCCAAGCGTGCCAGCATGGCAATTCGTTCATTTGAAATCTCTTACGACTGCATATTCCCTCTCCGAGGTCCACTATGTTTATCCTTTTCCCTTCAACCAACCACTGTGTACAACTGGTCTATACAAGGTATCGCCTACAGTTTTTTCAAGAAAACAAAAGACAGTTATTATGGATGCAATTCAGTAATACAATGAAATATTATACTCAAGTTTTTACCGTCGTGTTCTGTGATGCAATCATATTTTTCTTCAACATCTTGTTGTACATTTTGCCAAGCTCTGTAGACTCCGTTGCACGTTTCTTATTTTCGTAGCTCTATTGTGTCATCAACTTTGTCAAAAGCTCCAGCAAGCGTCCTACTAGAAGCTCTCTTGCAAATTGTTTGTCGAATTCATTGACTCAGCGATATCGGATGTCATGAAAATTGTCCTTTTCACTCTACAGATTACTCTAGACCACTGTTCATACCCAACATTAAACAAGTAAGGCTGGCTGCACTCGCCGATCAATTTTATTCAATTCGTTGATGTAGCGTTCAAACCTTTCAGTGGTGTAAGCCTTAGCCAAAGCAAAAAAGATCGGTCTCCCTTTTTCCTTATTTTTCCTGAATAGTGCCTTGACATTGTTCCACAAATGGTAGATGCAAAAACAATGAGGCACTTCCGGGTAAGCAGTTGATGTTGCATTCTGAATGCTATCATGTCTATCCGAAATAATACACATTCCTTCCCGAACCCTAAAAGTATTCTTCAGTTGCATGAAGAACCATCCCCAAGATGCATCATTTTCTGAGTCGACAAGTGCATAGGCTAGCGGTAAGATATTCCCTGTTTAGACAATATACACACAATTATACAATCAATATAGAAAAATATACACAACTATACAATCAGTATAGAAAAAATATACACAATTATACAGTCAATATAGAAAAATATACTCAATTATACAGTCAGTATAGGAAAATATACACAATTATACAGTCAGTATAGAAAAATATACATAATTATACAGTTAGTATAGAAAAATATACACAATTATACATGTTTTATACAAGTATATACAAACTGCAACAACCATTAAAAGAAAGGAATCTTGATATAGTGTACTCACCAGCTGCGTCCAGTATGCAAGTAGTCAAAATAGTCCCCCTATATGCTGCTTTGAGAAAGCTCCCATCAACCACCATTATTGGCCTACAATATTCCCAACCCTTGATAGATGAATACAGGGAAACAAATGCATAAAGGAAGTGTCCCTCATCCGACTTATGCAACCTTGTAACTGTTTCTGGATTTGTGTACTCCAACATATACAAGTATGACAGCAACTCCCCATAAGATACACTAGGTTTCCCTCTTATTATTTCCATTGCCTTTTCTTTAGCTCTCAACACTTTCATATAGTTCAACTTAACGCGGTGCTCCTGTTGCATGTCACTTAGTATATCCTTTGGAGTGTATTATCTTTTTGGATCAGAAAGTTTATCCACAACAAAATCAGAAACTACAACTGAAGTAGCTTGACGTTGCATTAAGTATTTTTCAGAAAACGAACATGTATGAACATTATTGAAATGCCTCACTTTGAATATTTTTACCATGTGCACGGCAGAAGATTTGAAACTCCAATCACAATTCTCATCCACACAAGAAAGGTGATACCTAGTAGTAAATAATTGAAACTTCTTAATACAAATTTATACACAAATATCCATAAACATATCCACAAAGCACATACATACAGTACACGAATCACTCTATCAACATACGTACTATTCAATTATACACATATAGAGAAAATACTCAAAATACCCCCCAACGTTTATCCAAAATCTCAACTACACACCTAACCTTTGCGTTGGTCCTATTACCCCCCTGGAAAAAATATTTCAGCATTAAAATGCCCCTTTTTTGCTGATGTGGCAGTCCAATATGCCAACCCCCAATTATTAACAGGCGCTTGTCCACACGCGTCTGGCCCACGTGCCACATCTTTAATTTCCCCCCATTTTTTATTAACCCGACCCGTAACCCACCCATTATCTAAATTAAATCACCCCCAATTCTCATATTCACAAAACCTAACCCCTAATACAAATATCACGATCAACACCATTTTCAACCCCAATCTTTGTCAACATATTATCACGTACATAAGGCGATTTAAAGTTTATTTTTCATTGCTGCTCATTGTTCATCTAGTAAAGGTTAGTTCTTTACATTTTTTTTTTCAAAAAACGATACTAGGATTTTGTGCTTTGTCGCCTTACCTGAAATCTGGACTATAAAGAACAAATTTTCATAGTTCCCCAACTGTAATCAGCATATTTATTATCATATTGTGCATATTGTTTGATTTTTTTTTTTCAAAAAATGATGTAGTATAGGGTTTTCAGTTACTATGCATATGCTTATCATTTTTTTATTCCGTTTGACATTAAGTTGAATTATTTGTTATTCTTTGTTTTTTTGTTTTGTATTTAGGTAGTACATGACTGATTTTGTGTATGTAACCTTAAGATGGTACCATAGAGGTGTGTTACAGTTAAATAATGGGGAACCAATATATGAAGGTGGGGAAGTTACTGATATATTCAATGTCGATGTTGATATGTTGTCTTTTTTTGAGTTGAGAGACTTTATTAAAGAATTAGGATACACAAATACTTGCACATTTAGTATTAAGCCACCTAATAGTAGCATTTTGGTAGATGTTGATAGTGGTAAGGTTATTTTAAATATGACTGTGGGTTTGAATGATGGTGATATTGTGGAGGTTTTTGTCAAGCACATGGTTGATGAAGCAGTTGTGGACTCACCTTTATTAGAATATGTTAGTCATGGGGATAGGGAGAAATCTTGTTTCCCTTTTAATAAAGGGGCCAATGAAAGAGGTAGTAATGAAAGGGTTGTTGAGGAGCTCTTAAATTGTCCTAATACAACTTTGTCCTTTTATACTCAAACTTGTAAAAAAACACCACCTCCTACCTCTTATACACCTGTTGCTACTGCTAAAAACACACCACCCCATTCTTCTTTAAACACACCACCCCATTCCTCTTTTACTTCAAATTTTTTTGTTCCAGAAAAAATACCTCCTACCTCTCCTACACCTGTTGTTGCTCCTGAAGAAACAGCACCCCATTCCTCTTTTTCTTGTGCTGATACTACTGCTGAAAATACAGCAGGCCCTTCCTCTTCTACACCTGCAGCTTCAGTTGAAAATAATCCACCCCATTGTTCTTTTACTTGTGCTGCTAGTGCTGCTGAAAATACAACAGGTCCTTCATCTTCTATACTTGTTGTTCATGAAGATCTTGAAGATCTAGGTCCAGTTGGATCTGATTCCTTAGATGAGGGTTCTAATTTCTCAACTGATGATAGTGAACAAACTGTAGATGACATAGAAGAGGAAGGTGAGGATGGATATGCAAGTGATGAGCCTGATGAGGTAAGAGAGTTGAGGGCTAAAACGAGGATTTAAGTTCAGAGGAGAAAAAGAAGTGAGAGGGAAAAACCTGATAGTGAAGAGGTTCCAGCAGGTGAAGCTGGTGTGGATCTAGGATTTGATGAAACTACAACAGGTAAGGTTAGTCTTGAGGGTAGATTAGGAGATGATGAACCTTACATTGACAGTTCTGCTGATGATAGCTTTGAAATAGATGAGGATGAGGGTTGGGATGATGAAGAGGACATTGAATCTGTTGGGGTAAATCTTCCAAGAAGACAAAGGTTTATAAGAAGGAAGAATGATAAGACCAAAATCATTCATGACCCCACTGCCAGTCAGTATAGAAAAATATACACAATTATACATGTTTTATACAAGTATATACAAACTGCAACAACCATTAAAAGAAAGGAATCTTGATATAGTGTACTCACCAGCTGCGTCCAGTATGCAAGTAGTCAAAATAGTCCCCTTATATGCTGCTTTGAGAAAGCTCCCATCAACCACCATTATTGGCCTACAATATTCCCAACCCTTGATAGATGAATACAGGGAAACAAATGCATAAAGGAAGCGTCCCTCATCCGACTTATACAATCTTGTAACCGTTTCTGGATTTGTGTACTCCAACATATACAAGTATGACAGCAACTCCCCATAAGATACACTAGGTTTCCCTCTTATTATTTCCATTGCCTTTTCTTTAGCTCTCCACACTTTCATATAGTTCAACTTAACGCAGTGCTCCTGTTGCATGTCACTTAGTATATCCTTTGGAGTGTATTAGCTTTTTGGATCAGAAAGTTTATCCACAACAAAACCAGAAACTACAACCGAAGTAGCTTGACGTTGCATTAAGTATCTTTCAGAAAACGAACATGTATGAACATTATTGAAATGCCTCACTTTGAATATTTTTCCCATGTGCACGGCAGAAGATTTGAAACTCCAATCACAATTCTCATCCACACAAGAAAGGTGATACCTAGTAGTAAATAATTGAAACTTCTTAATACAAATTTATACACAAATATCCATAAACATATCCACAAAGCACATACATACAGTACACGAATCACTCTATCAACATACGCACTATTCAATTATACAAATACAGAATATACAATTTTATACCATACCTTGTTGCACTTGATCTCTTCACCTTAAACTTGAACTTCTTGCTCAGGGCATAGTTTTTCCTTACACTAGCAAGTGTCTCCTTGTTTATGTAAATTTTATCCTCCGCAACATTTTTGTGTAAAACGTTTTCTATTATACCTCAATCATTGTTTTCAGTTTCACTAACTCCTTCATCATGCTCATCATCAATTTCATCATTCTCAAACTCAATCATATCTATTGTATATGCATCATCAATCTCTTGTATAAGTCCACCTCTACCTAAGCCCACTGAATTTGTAGCAGGCAAATTACTACCCGAACAACCAGCACCAATTGACACCTTCTTCACTGTTATACACAACGGCTACACCAGTGTCATTGTGAATTAACATAGGCAGTAAACCATCCTTCGGAATGAACTTGATCTCTATGATATTCAATTCAGAATCAACCCGGATTTGTTTTGAAATTGCTGCAACTAAGTTTTCAAAATTGAAACTAGATTCGATAACAACAAAATCCCCAACAAAATTGACAAAATTATTTTCAGAATTCTATTCACCACTATGTTGAATGTATATAGGATAAACTTCCATTAAATAGAATTGAATCGAAATCAGTGTTTTTCTCTTACTTTTGATCGAAGATCTCTGAAAATCACTAATAATCAAGGAAAAAGTCTAGCAAAATCTACATGCAGATTTGAAGGAATGCAGGATTAGACGGAGAAATCGAAGAACCTGAAATCACGATTTTACTGCCATATACGATTGTATATTGGAGAAAATCATGAAAAATCTTCCAACAAAATCTTCGCAAGGATTTGGAGGAGAAATTAATGGGAGTTACCTTCTCAATCCAAACAAAGCTGAAAGAGAATATCTAGCCTCTTTTATAGTTGGGCCATGATTTGTTGGGCCGCAGGTTTGTAATTTAAAATATGTCCTATGAATATGTAATTTTGACTCATAAATTGTTTATTAGTGAAATTTTCCCTTTATTAAGGAAATGGCAATCAAAATTCATAAACCTATCTACGGAGATTGATGTAAAAGAAAGGGGGACTCAAATGCTCGATGCACATAATAATAAAATAAGAATTATCTTAAATAACATAAATTTTGTAGCAATCTCAGAACCAAAATAATTTCTTTATCTGTTCTCTGAATGAATTTAGAAGTACAATTTCAAGAAAGAGAATGCACCAATTTATAAGAATTTCAAGAAAGAGAATGCACCAATTTATAAGTAAAAATTTATGCTGAAGAAAAAAGGAAAGGAAAAAGAGAAACTCAACTAACAACCAAGGCAAACTCTTGCCGAAAATGAAAGCCTTAAGATTGATCTGATATCTCGTATTAAGCAGATTTTAACGCCGTTGGATCTTTAAATATTTCGACCCCTTAAATTTGGATTTAGAAGCTTATTTCACTATATTTTTTACCAGGAAAAGCCACAAGAATATTCTTTTAAGAACGAGAGTTATTGAAACTAGCATATTGGGAGATTCCTAACAACACACTCATCTCTTTGCTATCTGCGTTTGGTATGGTTATTTGCTATGGTAATGAAGAGAATAATGGTTTTATCAGTGTATGAGGAAGAGTGATTTTTCACAAAATAATAGAGGGGATATAATCTTCACCCAGTTTGCAAAAATATGACATAGCAAATATAGCCCTATTGGTATTAGTTCTCGCATCATATAAGTTCGGTGTTGAATTATCGAAGTATATGTGCTATGAATCTTTCTCCAGAAAGCACAAAAAAAAACAAAGCATATTGCCAAGTGAGATGACATTTGTAAGATAAAAACACTTTCGATTTGTAACAAATTAAGGATTGAATAGGTTACATAAAATTGCAGTAAAGCTTCGACTGCCAATTGGCATCTCTATAGTTTCTAATCTTTATACAACTAAGTCATAAATTCATAATACATTTATGTTCCCTCCAAAGTTCAAATGATGCAGCACTCTGCATTTAAAATTAGTCTATAATCTAAAAGAACATGCCTCGTCGTCTGAGTCACTAATTTTGAGACTCAGACTAAATTACATTTACATCAGCCTAGTCCCCCAGTGTAACTTTTTAAGCTTCGACATAGATACAAAAACAGAAGCAATATGGAAAAGAATAGAGAAAAAAAAAAACTAGGAGTCAAAAGCTGTACATCGCGTAACTATCACTAAGACAGATACTTGTTAGTTTTTTTGTTTTTGAGCTGTCTCAACGTACTGCTCTGCAAGTTTCTTAATTTTATCTCCTTCCTTGATGAGAAAATTAGCATTTTTGTCCTTTGGGTGATACTTCATGACTTTCTCAGTGGTTTTGCCCACAGCCCACCTGTATTGTTCAACAGAGATCACCCCGCTCTTGCAAAGTGGTCTAATGTGCTCCTTCACGTATGCTTCGACCTGTCATAATATAACTTAATTAGTACCCGAAAGAAAAGATTCCAGGAAGAGAATAATGGTTTTATCAGTGATTAGGAAAGCGAGTGCTCATTTATTACCTTCATCGATACAGAGTTTTTGCTGCCTGATTCCTTTTCAGCAAGGGATTTCGATGTCTTCTTCACCTGTAGATTTTCACTTTTGGTAAGCTGGTTAGGTGATTTGGAAGCAGTAGAGCTGCTGTCGTTTCCCTGCTCCGAAGACTTTGAAGCCTGATTGGATTCATCGACTCTATTGCTTTGTTGAACTTCCATGTTCATGGCCAGTTCATCAAGCTTGAGTGATGCCATCTCAGGATACTTCTGAATCAGCGGCTCTTTATCTGGTCCGTACAACTCTTCACAGTCTACAATAGACTCTTCATCGACTGCCGGGGAACTATGATCAAGGCAATTTTCAGTCTGGTCAGCTGCAGTTGAGCTTCCAACCCCACCACTTGTTTCACATCCACTCAAGGAAGATGTGTCTACAGGACCTTCAGGAATGTCCTGTTTTTCGTGATTTTGAAGTTCCATAGAACCATCAGATCCCACAGGGTAGATTGTGGAGAAGACAAGTTTCATTTTAGATTCTTCTGGCTGCAGCGCAGAGATCATTGAAGTTCCAGCACCAGAAAAGTCATCATCCTCCAAACTATATTCAAAATCCCCATATATATCAAGTTCTGGAGGAGCATCCACTTCAAACACATTCTCTGGCCCGTCATCTTCAACTTCTTTTGATATGCAAATTTCCTCTTTGACTTCCTCCAAGGGGCAACTTGGACTATTTGGAGGTGAATCGGACAAAAGTCCTGCATTTCTTAGCGCTTCATTGACTGCTGGATCAGAAGAATGGGCGTCGCTTAATTCTTCTGATGAGTTACTTAGAACTTCTGATGTTTGGCAAGGATTTGGCTCTGCAACACCAACATGACTGGCATTGTCTGATCTGCGCAGTTCTTGTGAGCAGAGATTTACATATACTAGTTTGCTATTAGACCTATCAGCAACCTCCTTTTCAATATTAACCGCGTCTGCAATTGCCAGCTCTGTTTCTGCTGTTCTGCACATAACTGACAGATTTGTTTTCCTTAAGAGGTGCTCAGTGAGACGGTGAAGTTGAGCCTGAGAGAAAAACCAGAGGAAAAAATTGATAAATTACATATAACCAAGATGAATGATTTGCTCAGTTTGTGGTTATGGGAGAACAGAGCAAACGGACAACATTTTATAAGGAAAAAAATCCCCTAGGAATCTGTTATATTATAGAGGAAAAATCTGTACTATTTTTTTAGAAAGGTAACGTAAAAAAAAAGGGCACCATTCATCTCCTGGTTATATGGATCTGTAATCCAATAAGCAACATACTAACTAGGGATTTTGAATAAGTCATTATTCTGTATAGTTTTAATTCTATTGGACGTCCCGAAGGGACAAGACTTTGAATAGATCCTATTATCACATGTGAAGGATTAACAAGTTGTTAGATGCCAATCAACATATGGAATAGATGCTAGTGGAATTGTGGTGATAATGTAGATATCTACTGTGAGAATGATTTCTAGCTACCTAAGATAATAAAGCTATCTCCTAGGAGCTCAGGGTTCTCCGTCAAATTTGAGAATCAAAGACCAAACAGGAAACAAAATATAGAGACGTGTTTCACAACAGTGCTTTCAGTAGCAAATGCCTTGCTGCTTCAAAAGAGTAAAGCAGACAAAAAAAGCAAAGAAAAAGAAGTGTCGAGAATTGTCGGGCTTTAAGCGCAAACCACAAATGAAGTTTCGGCTTTAAGGAAGAAAGATGCAAATGAAGAGAGGGGGGGGGGGGGGGGGGGGGGGGGGGGGGGGGGGAACCGTATACAATTCAAGAATGATGACTATAAACACAAACACTAATTATATTGACAGAGGAACTGAAACAAATGCAATTAAGTGAAACAGTTATTGTTTCATGTTGTCTCATTCAAGACAGCCGATGGGTGATGAGATGTGCGCCTTAGTGTCTTGGTGTCTGAACTGGAGCTGTCTATGGAAGTTGAAACAGTCAACCTGCTTTGCACCTAACTCCAGCGCTTAAACACACCTCCACCGCCATGTAGGAGCATCACATACTTAGCTAAAGAAATAACTTCATAGATCCTCATTTTTGCAAAATAAATCAGAATAATGGGGATTCTTTTCCATCAGTCCATATGAACCTTTTTGTTTATCTCTTTCACTTATTTTTCTTTTTCATTATGTGGTGAGCATCTCCAGCAGTACGACGTTTTCCATGAGGAAAACAAAAGGGTTATTAAAGGCTTGATGGCATAATGAATATATGGAACATCTGCTTATAGATGTTTGACACAATATAAATAGGATATTTACTCAATGTGGGAAAATATCCAACTTTGTAACACTCAAATCCTAACATCGTAACGCTCCCCCTTAAACACTCTAACAAGCACCCTCAAACTCAAAGTGAAGAGACAAACTTGAGTTTGCTTGCTTTGAAAATATAGGAAGTAAATATCGCCAAAAAAAAAAATGCAAAGTTAACAAAAAAGTTGAGGTCATCTGGAATCTCATTGGAGAAGCTGCTCCCCAAATAATAAACCGAAAAGAGGTGTGCCAATGCCAAAAAAGTCTCCATAAGAGGAATGGTGACGTAATAGACACTGGAAAGAGGCATGAAACGGCTGGAACGGCCGCTGGAAAGAAAAGTGGTGCCACCAGAATAGTTGCTGAAAAGGTATCGTGCAAGTGTAACAATAATCAGAAATAAGATTAGTGTCTCTGGAACGGTCACCGGAAAGAGGAAACAGAAGCAGAATATTTAAAGCCACTTGCAGATAACGCGAAGCTAATTGAGCGCTGTAGAGGCTCTGCAATCAAATTCTCTTTTTGAAACTGAATCTGCTACCAAATTCTTTAAATAAATAAAAACTGGCGAGGAGACAGATTTATTGAAGATATGATGAAAACAAGGGCACACCAATTTATACATGCTAGGCACATTGTTTCCTGCAACAATATGCAACTTTTATAGCACTCTTACCATAACATTCTAACACCTCGAATATCAGACCATAGAATAGCAAAATTATCACCCTGGGGCCTGGGTAACAAGTACACTTAGAAAAGACTTGAAATGAAAAGGACAGTGCTTACCAGCCTGACGGACATGGGGATTTTATTATGACGACAGGGTGCCAAAGCTGGCCGCATGTCTTTCGGTAGCTGAGCCTGCTCAGAAGTTTAAAAACAAGAAATGATCAGGTGCAGAACAATAGGCAGCAAAAAGAAATGGTACAAAAGGAAAAAAGAATTAACGTACTAGCAAAGGATAATTATTTTTCAGTACGGCACTGTCCTCTTCATTTTCCAGGGTCCCGCTCTTGCTTGCTGCTGCTGTTTTTCTTGCAAGAACCTCTAGTGCCCACTTCCTCTTATCGCTCCTTGTATTATCACATTTTACAGCTGTTTCCTCCTTGGTACACAATTTCAAACCACTTGATGTTGATGTAGACGGCCTATCAGTGCCTTTGATTGAAAGTACATTTCTGGTAATATCAGCCTTAGTGGTTGGGACACTTACCTTGGCCCCCTTAATTTCCAAAGGAGAAGCCACCACCACAGAAGACACATTTACGGGTGGAACTATACTGGATGGACTAGCAAAAGATGTTGCTGAAGTGCTTGATGTCAATCCGTTATCTTTGTTCTGATCAGCTCCAACAACAGTACGGGTAGAGGCAGGCTTGATATCCTCCTTTCTTGGAAAAACCGAATTATCTGCTAAATATAGCCTTGAAAGGATGGAAGACCTTCCTTCCCCTTCATTCACAGGCTTTGTTGCTGCATTCTCAGAATCATCTCTCAGGAGGTCAAGAACCGACTTCAATGTCTGAATCTTCTCAGGCTTTGACATGTTTGAGCATCTGTATTTCCAGAATTCTACTTCACAATCCCGAGTCCATGCTCTCCGTCGTCTTCCTCCAATACCATAAATCTTTTTGGTTAGGTTTTCACGTACTTTTCCCTTCTGCAACAGTGACTTCTTTGCTTTCAGATCCACAGAAGGCTTCTTAGTTTCAGTTGTAGATCCTGTCACAACAGCTCTAAAAGCAGTAAGAAGTTTCGGATCAAGATGCTTTTCCCCTTTATCCCCATAAGACTTGTTACGAACAGCTTCTCTAATTTCTTTCCTCAGATTTTCAACTAGCACTGATGAGTCCTCATCACCAGTTCTCCGCATGATCTTTTTAACCCTCAAGCGAGCTGCATTTTCTCTTAGTTCTGAGGACATTCCATCCTGGTTGCTATGTGCAAGCTTCTTCAAAGTTTTACGACCTGTTCCTTGAACTATATTCATTATGTCAGTGCTAAGATTTTTATTTTCAGGTTTACATTTCATTTTCTCGTCCTTCAAGGTGACTGCTCGAGGTTTATCGGACTTGTCAGAAGCAGATACTGGAGGTTGCTCCTTTGTATTAAGTTGCTCACTGGTTCCCTCGATTTTAACTCTCTTCGGATAATTGGCAGGCTCAGCTTTGGCTCTAATGCCTCCATCATCAGCATTTCTGCAATCACTATCAGAACTGTAAGCAATCCTAATAGAAATGGAGGACAAAAGTAAACTTAATAAAGAAGGTCGCAGTTGTTGAACATTTGGCTCTAGCAGGTTTCTGATAGAACGATAGCATATAGTAGTTATTTAGAGAGCTTAACTTCTATAGCACTTGATGATTATTATATCTCCACAAGACTAGTGCTTAACGTGACAACAACATAGACTGGTGATGGCTACTTAAAACTCATGCTTCATAGGATTACATTTTGTGAGAACCCAATACACATGAATGCACAGGGAAATTGGAAAGAAACATTGAATCATTTTCAAAAAGCAATTAGGTGAATATATTATGAATAGTGAAATACAAGATTAGGCAATTAATATCTTGTCAGTGTGCAAGAAGTTCCAAGAAGAAGTACAGGTCATTAAAAAGAAGCCCAGATCGGGTTGCTTATGTCCCCAAAGACTCTGAGCCTTTCCCGCCAATTAATAGGCTTGACATGCCTTTATCACTTATCGAAAGAAAAAAAATGTTGTTCAACCTGTACAGAGGAAAAGAAAACTAATATGCAACTAGCAGACTGCATGTAACGTTGGGATACGTCTAGATGTTTAAAACATACCCAATCACAAAAAATATGGGGACGCATTACAATTCAATGTCTATCTTTTAATTTCTATGTCTTACATAGGAAGAAAAAGATCAAAGTTTTTCAGTGAAAAAGATCAAAGTTGTTCAGTGACTTCAGTCACATGGAACATCTCAATTTTCTAATATGTACGCCAGGGGCAAGTCCAGGAGAGTCATGCCAGATGATGCGCAACTAGTAGCCACATGTTTTGTCAATTAGTCATTGGCAACCTAAGCTGCGTGGACTCTTCACTTTCGTTGCCGCACCAGTGTTGGATTCTCCAAAAATGCACTACTTTTGGAGTGTCCGACACGCACCCGTCAATATTTTTGAAGAGTCCGAGCAACATAGCTGGAAACATGAGCTTAAGCCACTTAAAGAACCCATGTAAAAAAAAAAAAAAAAAGATCATCACAGGTACAGTTGCAACTTTTTCACTGGATAGCATCAGGTTTAAGCGTTAAGATAATCAGAAACAATGATCCTATTTAATCAAATGAAGAGGTTTAATTGCATAATACCTGTTTTCCCTGCGCTTTCTTTTTGCACCGGAAGCCACAACCTTGTCCTCGTTCTTATCAAGCGTCACTTTTTCACCTGACACATCAACGGCAAACATTTCAGAAAGAAAAAAAAAACACGTACCTATGTCTTATAAAGTTTATAATGAACTAAAAAATTTCAGCAAGCAACAATGCTCAAGAATACAATATTTAGAAAAGTTGTTTGCTAAGGTCATATACTTAGACAGACACATCAATGGCAAACACTTCAGAGAAGAAAAATATGCAAGCATGTATGTACATGTCAATAGAGTTTATAATGAACTAAACGTTTTCAGGAAGCAACAATGTTCAAGAATCCAACATTTGGGAAAGTTGTTTGCTACGGCCTACGGTCATATACCTGGAGGAAGGCATTCTGACGTATTCGTCGGTCGTGCAGCTTGAGGTACTTGATCTCCAGCTACCTTCGCATTTGTAACGTCTACTGGAGATGCATAGAACATTAATAGCTTAGCTATCTAGCTGCCCCAGCTTAAGACAGATATCCAAATCCAAAGGAACAAAAGAAATTCCCGAAACATTGTAAGCATACCATTACATGCTGAAAATGAGTTCACTGACAATCCCAGATGAAGATCTAGATTTGGTTGAACCGGTTCATTACTAATTAACTGCGTTGATGAATCAGACTTCACATCCACAGGGGTAGCAGAAGGCTGCGCTGAATCTGGACATTCATTTTGTGGCAAGGACAGTTCTATACTGGGAGTATCAGGAACAGGATCATGGATCAAAATGCCAGTATTTATAGCCTCGTCAGTATCTAGATTTAAAAGTTTTCTGCCTGGTACTTCATCCTGTTTGTTCCTCTCAACAATCGAGACGACAACAGCCGTCTCACCAGCATCAGCAACAGATACAGACACTTCCCCTGAAAAAGAAGCCTCAAGCAAACAGTTATTGCTGGCATTTTCTGGACCAAACTTCTTGTAAGATTCTGACTTTTCGGGTAGCTTGTCTACACATCTGCATAGCGTGGTAATAATAAGAGTTATGTTTAAAACCACAACAGGTGCTCAAGATTAAAATATCAACTTACCTCCATCCAAGGATACATTTTTTTAAAATCCAAAGATACATTGACAAATAAAACTATATGTGGAAGGCATTTTTAAAAGGAATTTTCTATAGGTGGCAATTTAGGCAAACTACACAAATTTATGTACAATTCTAAGCAAGACAACAGATCTTAACTAATCCTGAACACTCTAGGCACGACTACGGCACCTAAATTAGTAATTATTCAAGTATTGTCTTTGCATAATCTTAACACTCCCCCTCAAGCTAGAGCCTATTTGTTATACGTCTAGACTGTAACATTATATTAAATCTGAGGACTTGTAAGGAATTTAATACAAAGATCTACAAGTTGGTAATTTGAGTTGGCGAAACCAATGACAATACATCCAAAACCATGGAAATTATCTAAACTGAGTGGATCAAACCAATGGCAATACATCCAAATTTAATATTCTGTCTAGTATAATGAAAATTCACCTTTATAAGTTCTTGTTACAAACAGGATTGAGATGATCAGAAAGGCAAACTGATTACATATCAGCTTAATCTGTTTAACTTCATTTTTTTTTTTTTTTTTTGGAGAAGGTAACATTAATCTGTTTAACTTCATTATACATCAATTCTTGAAGAAGCTGTTTTAGCTAGAAAAATTCACAAGCTAAAAGGGGTACAGCTCGATCTTCCGTGCCGGTGATCAGCGTAGAAGTGTACTGAAGTGCCTTTTAAACTACACAGTTGAGTTTCAAAGAGTTGGGATTACTCCCTAAATCTGATTTTTTTCAGTTATCAGATAAAGTTAATCCCTAAATCTGTTAGCATGACAATTAAATAGAATAGATTGAAAAAGATTGTAGAACTTGGTTATTCTCTCAAACATGGTTGATATTCTTAGTAAGTTACAAAGATTATAGTTTATATAAACTACAAAATTATGATTCTAGGCAAGATTACAAGTCCTGACTAATTTTAAGTATTCTAGGCATAATTGCAGTAGCTAATTACAAATCAGGCATAATCTTTGTGTAGTCTCAAAAACAGACAAGTCACACATAAAACAATAGCAGCTAACGGAAATCTACACATGTTCGGCTGCTAAATACACATAAACAAAGAAATGTGGAACTAATACTCATGCTTACTTACCTTGGGCATAGCCATGAACTTTCAGAAGTGTCCTCAGTGTCAAATCCAACACAAAAGGCATGATACCTACTCACATATATGCAAAGTATCACTCAGAGGAGAAGCCCTTGAAAAAGAAGTAAGGAAATTAAGAACTTCAGCTGCATGAAGCACTTCCTAAGTTTAAGTTTACAGTAGGAGAAAAAGTTACGGGAAACCTCACTGCTGGAGAAAGTGATAACATTATTTAGAAGATACATAAACAGGCTTTTAGATGAGTCTGTCTCCGTTACCGTGCTAAGAGAAATGGGCGTTGGGTTGAACTTAACTCTAGGTCCAACAACATAAGGAGACAATAATCCATTCCATCAACCAATATGGAACTGACTAACATTGGCAACAAGGATATCCATTTGGGTACCTTGTGCAAGTCAAAGTAGACCAAATTTTGAGATGGAGGAAGTAAATTGTTGTAGAATATGTAAAATAAGAAATTCCACAACACAAAGTATATCCATGGGGTGCTTCTCAAGCTCTCATCAAATGCCATGTTGCAAAGCTTATACCATCTGTGGATCACTCTCCTTACTGCATCTTAGGTCCATAACTACGATGCTATCAATTTTATACAAACCCTCCGAATACATCACAACATTCTGTTGCATCAGTGCTTTACATGTACACAAAACCAAACATGCTCTAAACAGGCAATAAGCAAAACGGAGAAAGAAAACGAAAGGGCTGTATTCGTCTTTTCACATCATCCACACAGAATTATTCAACTTAGCAGTAGGCAATTATATTAGCAAAACAGTTACTATTAGATTAAGAAATCTTTTACTTGATCAAAAAAAAAATATATTACCATACCATATGTCACATGAATCACAAGCAATTGACGTATCAAGATTCAGATCTCCTTCATTTTTAACTGCGCCAGCCCGAACTTTGCAGCCATCTCCATCCAAGCAGACAACTGCCTAGAAAAGACAAAACATAGTAATTACAGACAAAAAGTTGACTCCAACATAAGAACGCAATATGACCAAAATAGTCATCGTCTCATCGAAACCCCAAAAAAATGCATAAGATTTCCAACAAAAGACAACCACTACTAGCAAAACTCTGTTTCATTAATATGCAAGAAATCTTACTGCTAGGATGGCAATGAATGACATAAGAAACATAATCTCAGCTTTTCTAAGCATGAAACTATTACATCACCTAATAGAGTTTTGTTCTAGTGTAGGAAGTCAAATGATAGCACTGGAAGCATGGGAAGAGAAATGAGAACGCATAGTATGTTGCATGTCAAAGAAGTGAAGAAGTAATGCAGCTTTACATGACTTGCATACAACCAGTCCCGAATCTCATAAGTAATTTATTATGTGCAAGGAAAACTATGAGTTGATCAAAAGGAAGTCATGAGATTTCAGCGTATTTATTTTATGCAGGCTCTACAGGTATGGCTCCCATAGAGATTGGGGTGCCAGTAGCAAAGGTGGACAATGACTACTCACAGTCACTGGAACATGTTAACTCACATTCTCGTCGATATAGTATGATGGGAATGAAAGAGTATTAGTCTTCCCTTCAATGGACCAATCATCATCTCTGCAAAGATCAGAGAGTTAAACTCGATAGTAATTGCTTGCAATTTACTAGCAGATAATAACTAATCAAGCCACTGCTAGAGAATGAGCATTATTAAATTAAACCTTCTCAGAAGATATGCATGATATAAGATCAAAGATCTATACTGAATTACCTGAGACTGAAAATAATATTCTTTGGATAATGTATCTCAGTATAAACTTTAGGAAATTAAGTTTTAAAACTCAGACTATGGCTAGAAGCTTTCACCATATCCATACTCAACAACCTTGAACCTCAAGGTCCAAACTTTAAAAACTAAGGAAGAACAATAAATGATACAGAAACCTGCAAGAGCGATTCAAGAATTTCCAGGAACATTTGGAACAGTCCGTTTCGGAGCAGAAGAGCCGTTTTCAAGTAGTGTTCGATCAATTACGTATTATTCAATATCAGAATTCGGTTCAGATGTAGGATACCTATCCAGAAGTTTTCGCAAGGGCGAAAAAAAAAAAAGAAATATTTTTGTCCAAAAAAAAAGAAACTGTCATCCCAGTCAATCCAATTGGGATGCCCTGGACCTGACATGTCACTTGGAAAGAGTAACATGAAGCTCAGATAGCAAGTACAGCAATTAACTGCAGTAAATCTAAAAAATACAGCATCAGCTTCAAAAGAAAGTTGAGATTTCTGATAATAGTGAGAGAGTTATCTACAGGAGTACATTTGCAGCATCACGCATCACACGAGCTGCAACTATGCAGTCTTATGGAAGTGGTTGGAAAAGACCGTTATATGCCATTAGCAAAGACCAAAACATGCAACACAAATATCTTATAAGTAGAATTTTTTTAGTATTCCAGATAGTTATTAGGTCAGCTAGAATGTTGAAGCACAAGAAAAGTCACTACACAAACAGTAGAAAATCTTTAGCATCCATTTTGAGGAGAAAGGAATTGTGAAAATGTTAAGAATTTGCAAAAAGGTTTTAAATTTTCACTTGTGATTTCCTGTGAACCAGCACGACCGAGGCTTATGAGTTCTCACATTTGTGGAGAAAAACAAAGGTAGTGCTTTCAAAGATTTGCAAAGACAATAGATTTTCACTTGTGATTGCCAAGTGATTTCCTTTGAACCAGGCAACCAGCCAAACTGAGGCTTTCTCAGGTTTTCTCTTTTTTGTGGCTTTATTTCTCTAAAGTTCTTCACATATACCTTTATTTTTGGCTAGTATATCCATATTCCATATTGTTTAATCTCACAACTCGAACAATTTCAAGATCACACATTTACAACCAACCCTCCATTGGGTGTTCTTTTTACATCAAGTGTATAGTTGCTTCTTTTCCCCAATCAAATTAACAAAAGAAATGGATCTAACTGAATCTTTCTTTTTCAGCAGTGGATAATGACCATCACTGGAAAAGATGTAGTGATTGATATAGATTTGATAAAGAAACAAACACAACAACTATACCTGGTATATAAATCCTCCTCAGTCTGGCTGCCCCCTATGGTATCAAATACCTTCACGAAAATTAGTAAAAATTAATTGGGCTCCTCAAAGATCTTTCAATATAATTTTACGAAAACTTCTACAATTGACTTAAGATGGGAGAAAAACCTCAGAACCATCGGCAAACAAAGAGCAAGCATTAAACGATAAGTGTGTAACTAAGACATTGTTGAACTCATTAATGAATTGAGAAAGAGGATTAAACAATGTGAAGCAGCACCAATAGTTCCAGTTACTTACAGGCACACAAGTGATCAATTGAAATTCACTCTGGCAAAGTGGGCATAAGTTTGTGATGGTAGCCCAGTTGTCAATGCATGTAAAACAAAACCTGAAATTTTAAATGACGAGCTCAGGTCATTATTTGTGTCTGTGCAAGGAGTTAGCAGAGGTTGGATAAAAGTCCAAATTTGAAAAAATTAATCTCAGTAATGTCCACATTCACAAAGCTTTACTAAAACCTTACTTCTTATGGTATGCAGGTACAGTAATTGGCTTCACAAATATCGCAACTCATCATAAGCAGTAACAGAAGATGAAGATAAAAGTCGTGGAACTGGAAATTCGCATAATTTCGGGCGATGTGGCATCATCAGCAAAAATATATATCAGAGTCACATAAACAACAAGGCCAATCAAGATTACAGCTGATTTGCAGAGTGATATGCCGAAGTCATGAATAATTTAGATAAACAATAAAAACGTCGTAATTGAAGCATTCTGCAGAATGTCTACTCAAAGAGAACAAAGCATAACTGCCACCCAAGACAAAAATCATGTGTGCTGTCAAGCATAGAAATTTCTGAACTCCACATACTGTTACAGCCTTGCAGGCACATGGACGTAGTATGCTAAAAAGAAGTCGTATCAAGAGTAAATCATAATAGTATTAAACTTAGGATTGTCGTGAAGGGACAGGGTCGGATAAATCAATTGCACTAAGAAAAGAGTAAGTCAACTAACCGCGCTTAAGGGAAAGAGGAAAGAACAGGAAAAAATGGAGAAGCCAAAGGTCTCTCAAATATAAACGCACTGAACATCCATTTATGCCAAACTACAGTTGCTTCCTTCTCTATTTCAATGTCACACAGAGTGATGAAGTTGGAAAAATAGTTTAGTTAATTACCAGTGTTGACAGCAGTCTAGAACTCCTCTATCAATGACAACATCCATACATATCCCACATCTTTCACCGTCCAACATCGACGGATCCTGCAATGAAATCCATATACGCTTCAACATAAACTTCCATGAAAAGTTTTAATCAGAATCTTAGTTCAGTAAATTAACTAAAAAAAATGCATCTGGGATCAGTCCACTTCGAAAAGAAAAATGTACATCAAACGGTTAGGCACGATATAATTCATTTTGTGCCTACATGAAAGATCGACTTTTTAAAGACTATATGGTTCATTTGGCTCATCTTCCGTCATCTTTGGACATATTTAAGACAGCATTATATTCTCCTTCCAAGAGTTTGCACACCCATCTTCTTCAAGTTTCTGACTTTGAACTCGTAATAGGGTGTGTTTTGGTCATGTTTGGTTGGTCCAATATTTTGGACAACATTTTCTCAAGGAAAACAAGTTCCTTAAAAATGAGGATAATGACTTCGTTAATGGAAGTAGGGAAAACAAGTTCTACAAGTCACATTCCAAGTTCATTGTCTCCTCCCACCCATTCAACGCCCCCAACCCCCACACCTTGACCATCCCACCCCCCACCACCCCTAAACCCCCACTCCCCACCCCATCCCACCCCCATAATATTTTGGTAGATTACATATAAATGGGGGATTACACTGAGTATGTTGTTGTTGTACATATATATGCTCTTGGGATAATATATTTTTTCTTACTTACCAAACACTAGAAAATAAGTAAGAAAACATTTTCCTTCTTACCATACACACCCATAGAATAAAAAAAATTAGTAGGCGTTTGGACATGCGATTTCATCTCTAATTTCATCTCATGAGATGAAATCCCAAATCATCCAAAAAGGCATGATTTGGGATTTGAAATCATGATTTCAAAAAATATAAATGTAAAATTTGACCCATATGTTTATATTTTGTAAAAAAAGACCCATAAATTGGTAGATATATTTACCAATCAATTGTATTAAATATTAATCTGCAGGTTGGTAAAATATATTTACCAATCATGTTTACCATGTGGGAGGATTATATTAAAAAGTAGTTACATTACTATTCATGTTAATTTTCCTTTTTATTGAACTAAAGTTTGATCAATTGATGTTGTATTTTTTAGAAAGGCCTTCTAGTAGCGTATTAATTTTATTATGAACTGTGATTTACTCATTTGATAAGATTGTATAAGAATTGGGAAAATTTGAATCGTTTTCACAACTTGTGGGGTTTTTAAGTTTATAAAAAAAACTGCAACTTAAGAAATCCAAATTGCACATCCAAACATGATTTAATCATGTCCAAACGGCTCCTTAATTACATGAATAGTATTTCTCATCTGTATGAGCAAGTGATGACCCACTTTTCAGGCTAATCAAGCTTTAGGGGAGTAACCACATTAAGTGTTGAATACTTAGTTAGGCCAACTGACATAAACAAATACCCATTTAGTTTTATATAATAGTACTCCCTGTGTCCCAATTTATGTGATAGTATTTGATTGGGCACGAAGTTTAAGATTAAGGAAAGACTTTTGAAATTTGTGGTCTAAAATAAGTCATAGATATTTGTGTGGCTATAAATCATTTCAGGGTAAAATAGGAAGTTTATACTTAAATACTTAAATAAGCTAGTACTCCCTCCATCCATTTTTACTTATCATCTATACTAAAAATAGTTGTCCATTTTTACTTGTCCAGTTTGAAAAACCAAGAGATAATTTACCATTTCATATCTATTTTACCCTTATTATTAATTATTAAGTTGGAAAGTTCAAAGAATTTTTATTAGTTGCACAACTTTTAAAGTAAGTTTTATTTCTTTCAATCATTAAGTTACTTAGCAATAACTAGGGGTGATATAATAAAATTATAATTCTATTTTTGGCTCCTTATAGGCGTGCCCAGTGGCGGATCCAGGATTTTCAATCAGGGGGTTCGGAAAAAACAACATAAATATAATAATTAATGTTGTTCCTGGGAATCGAACCTAGGACGCCAGAGACAATTTTGAACAACCTGGACTACTTGTGCTAATCTTTTGCATTTGTTCAGGGTATTCAAAAGTTAATATATATACATAAACCAGTGTTATTCAAAGCGAAAAGCGCAAAAAAGCTCTAAGGTTAGCTGGGGCTTTAAGCGCAAAGCACAAATAAAGCATGGGCTTTTATGCAAAAAAGCGCAATGGTGGCAAAATACAAATATATATATATGTTTAGTCCAAAATTAATAATAATAAGCATGAATAACAAATATATGGGCAAAGAAATTGTAAAAACATTACGATAAAGTGAAATATCAATCATCTAGTGTCACCTCTCCAACAGAGGCTCATTGACAAGGAAAAGTATGTCTTAGAGCCTTGATGACAACACTGAAACGCACATAAAGCGAGGCGAAAGGCGAAGCGCTCAACATGTTTTGAGCCTCGCTTCAGGGCTTAAGCGCGCCTTTGATAACACTGACATAAACACAGAAAATCTACACTAAATTATACAATGTAACTTTTTGCCGTGCCAAGTAAAAATGGACAGAGGGAGTATTTGGACCGACTAAAAAGGAAAGAGTGTCACGTAAATTGGGACATATGGAGTACCAATAAACAGGGCAGTGATAACGAAACTTACATCATTATTTTCATCAATACAACAGTTATCTTCTTCAGGCATTGCCTCCGTAAACAATTCCATCTCCATAGCTCCGCATACACCTACAAAATTAAAAAATAAATAAAAGCAAATACATGAAAAAGTTAAGAAGATCAAAAATTTGGAAGTGTAACGTACCTAGGGTTTAACAATTACTTTAGAGCATTGAAACTAGCGTAAATTGTATACGAGTGTGCATAATTGAGATTATAAAAGTTTGGGGCGAATTTTGAAGATTAATTACCTAATTATGAAGCTTAGAAACTGATAGTTGGCGGGTTTTGAACACTGGAAGAAGTGAATTGAGGAATTTCAAAGTTCTGGAGAAATGGGTTTTGTGTAGATTGAGGAACCTCTAGTTAACCATGTGCTTTTGGTGTCCGTTTCAAATAGGGTCAAAAGTGCAAATGACGAAGGAATTGGGATTTTTCGCTCAAACGTCCCCATTTTTGTGTAATTTTTACTTTTTTCTCCTCAAATTTGTGGTCCCTTCGGCATATGTGTTATAACCTGTGTTTTAATAAGGCGGGGTGTTTTACATATGCTTCGCTGAGGCGTAAGCCCCGAGGCACGGGGCGTAAGCCCCATGGGTATTTAATTTTTTGTATTTCATAAAATAACATAATTATAGTAAATATTTTAAAATAGGTAAAATTACATAAAAAATAAAAGAAAAGTGTGTATATATATATAACCTTACACGTATAAACAATACAATGAAATAAAAGTTATTATGAAATGCAAATCAAATCTAACATCTTAACTTTCAAACAATGAAAAATCACAATTTGTTAAAACAATACTATTATCATTCTATTCATTGTATTTCTCTATAAACAACTTTATCAGTATTATAATTGAAACGTAACTCTTTCATGAATAAAAATAAAATTACTTTCAAATAGAGAAATAATAAAATATGATAATTTTGATACATAGGACAAAAGACCAATGACAAGTGAAAATTCACAATTCGGTTATGTATTCTTAAAAGAAATATTAAGTGATATTCACCCTCACGATGTTCTCATATAGTAAATATGCAATACTACGACTTGTTATTTGATTTATACCCAATTTTCTTATTTCGGTAAATGAAAAATTATTAAGTATCAATCATTTGTTAAAGAATTATGAGGGTCAACGGTTTTAATTAAGGAATTTAACATATAATTGTGTAAGAACTGTTAGGCGAGCCCCGAGCGTTGGGCGTTAGGCGTGTTTAAGGCGTACAATCGGGCGCTTAGGGCGTAAGCCTCGCAGGAATTAAGCCCCGCACGTGAGCCCTGGGGCATTTTGCTAGTGCCCGCCCCGAGGCGAGTCCCAGAACTGCCTTTTAAAACACTGGTTATAACATCTCGCTAGTTATATCGGATAAGACAAAACTTTCAACATTCAACAAAATTTAAAGAAGGCATAAGTTTAGATTTCGCTTGGCATAGTTAGTGTGCAGCATATGTATCGTCACATCCACACAAGATGTGTCGAGCGAGGCAAACGTTAAATTTTCAAAAATAAAATTATTACAGAATATATGCCGAGTGAAGCATATTCAGATATTTTCAGTAAATAAGCGGCAGGATAAAAAATTAAAGACCACGCATATGAGGGGCAAAAATTAGTGACTAATGCTTTTGAAGGGAAATGGCCAATTTGCAGGAATGCCCTTATTTTGTGGTCTTTAATTTTTAGCCTTGCTAGAACTCTTTGGTTTCGGGTTCGAATCCTCGCTCAGTCAAAAATATAAAAAGAAATTCGTAAGGCAGAATTTCGCTACTTTAAGGTAGAATTTCAAACTCTCCGTGATTAGGCAAAGTTTTGTCTTATACTTGAAGGCAAAACTATGTCTTAAGGCCTAACTTTACTATAAAATTCTGCCTTGCGAAATTGTCTTTTCTTTTTTTACT
Organism: Lycium barbarum; assembly: GCF_019175385.1. NCBI lineage: Eukaryota > Viridiplantae > Streptophyta > Magnoliopsida > Solanales > Solanaceae > Lycium > Lycium barbarum. The sequence continues at coordinate 110,815,956 of NC_083343.1, read as the reverse complement.
GAACCTGAATTGGAATCCCAAACCTCATGGTATTAGATAAAAGAACCAAAAATTAAAGACCACTAATTTGAGGGACTAAAATTAAAGACCAGTGCATTTGAAGGGTACTCCGCACAAAAAATTGAAGGGAAGTATGTGCAAAAATGTGAGGAAATTACAGTATTTGTTCTTCAAATGGGTTGGTCTTTAATTTTTGTTTTTCAAATGGGCCAATTTTTAACTTTTGTCCTTCTAGTGGAGCATAAATTCTCTAAGAGCGTGGAGCGTAACTTATAAGTATACTATGACACGAAGGTATAATCTTACAAGTCGCAAAAAAAAATTATTTTACTTGAGGGCCAAAAATTAAAAACCAACACAAAATAGAGACAAAAGTGCAAATGACACTCGGTTATGTCGATGTGTGGGGAAATGGAGTTGGGACTACTGCAACAATGGATGGGCTCACCTTCCTTATGCACGCACCCGCTGCTTCAACCCAGTTCTTTCTATTTTTGCACTAGCTTTATTAGATTCTTTTTAGGAAAGTTACATAAATAAAAGTAAATAATTAAAATATTTCGTAATCTACAATTATTAATTAAATTACATAATCTACAATATATACTATATATTTAGGTTATATGTATGATTTTATACCATAAAAAAAATTGCTATGAATAATGGGCTAATAATGAGTTTTCTAAATTAGTGATAACCAAATTAAATACATATCAGAATACATTAATTACTTTTCTAAACATCTCAATCTACTCACTAGCATTTTAATCCGTAAAATAGTATACTAATATGATATATATTATACAATTCTTTAAACAAGTATATATATTCTTGTACTTATATATCACGTATATTTCACTATTATATACTATATATAATATTATTTTTATGTATATTAACTAGTACTAGATAGCCCATGCCGGTGCTGCGCACGGGCCAATACTTTAGATTATAGTGCATTTATGTATGTAGGTGTTTTTGAATAGTGATAATATATATATATATATATATATATATATATATATATATATATATATATATATATATATATATATATATATATTATGTTCAAAACACGATTAATATAACATTGCAGTGTCTGCTCCGTATCTAAAATTTTATTATATTAATGTTTGCTACGAACACAAAATCGGCAAATTTATTAATATTTTTTAAAAGAGAAGACTTGTTTAAAAGGAAATTATTTTTTCTCTTTGACATAAAATAATAGCAATATTTAAGCATCAGTTGATACTTTTAATTTTAATTCGATTAATTTAAAGGTGTAAAATACTTATTATTTTTTATCAAATTTTGATTTGGACAATTCTAATTCAAATTATTAAATTAATTTTACATGTTTAAAACAAAACAAAATAGAAATTGATTTTTTATTTAAACGAAGAAATACTATTTTTAATTTTTGGTAAATATTATCGGTTTAGCTCATTTTACTTGTCATGTTGTCTTTTGCATGGGTTTTAAAGAAAACATCGATTAGAATTATAATTTGACTAATTTACCTTATTCATTATTTGATCTCCATTTGATATATTTTTTTACGACATTAATTTCTTTTCACATTTATTAGAGCAAGAATAAAAATAAAAAAGTAATTAAATTCTATCTTATTTTAAAATATAAATATTTTAAGTATATTTATTTTAGTAAACATAACAAATAAATGACATGGCGGAATAGCAAATACAACAGTTTAATATCTAGATTAGATCTCAGGCTAATATAAAAAATAAAAAAAAAAAAAAAAAAAAACCTTGTATGGTTTGACTACTTAACAGTTTGAAGAAAAGCAATTTCATTTGCTCTACTAATGGATTGACACGCACGTGGTAATGAATTCATCATTATTGACTTAATGAGATACATTTGAATTACATGAATATTGTTTGATTTTTTAATAGGGGGCGCACTTTTTTTTTTAGACATTATTAATTTGCACTATATATATATTATGTCCACAACATGATTAATATAACATTGTAGTTCGTACTCCGTATCTAAAACTTTATTATATTAGTGTTTACTACGAATACAAAGTCTGCACTTTTTTTTGACATTATTTTTTTTAATATGGGGTTCACTTTTTTTTTCATATTACTTGATTTTGTTAATATGGGGTCCACTTTTTTTTACCGTGAGTTTGGAGATAGTGGGTTCCATTTTTTTTTTATATTGCTTGATGTCGTTTAGTATGGGGTGCACTTTTTTTTTGACATTATTAGTTTGTATTATTTTTATGCATATAATATATATACATATACTATGTTCAAAACACAATTAATATAACATTGTAGTTTCCGATCCGTATCTAAAACTTTATTATATTAGTGTTTGCTACAACTATAAAGTTTGCACTATTTTTAACATTATATTTTTTTTTAATATGGGATTCACTTTTTCTAAGCACTTTTGTATTTTAAGTATGTTGCTGTACAATAATTTCATTTGCTTCCTCTAATGGTTGATACGCATGTGGCAATGAATCCATCATTATTGATTTAATTGTTTGATTTTGTAAGCACTTTTTTTTAACATTGTTTGTGTTACATCCGACATTTTCGCTTGTTCGAAAAATTCAAGATAAATTGACCTGTAATGAATGAGGCCACAATTGGACACTACTTGGTATGAATGTGTAGGTTATGAATTCAATGGTGTGGAATTACGAAGGGTGGCCAAGGGCAAAAATTTGAATTTTGGAAACTTGCCTTATGAATTGCAAAATATAGCCGAAGTGGGCTTAACAAGAATTAATAAAATGAGGCCCAACTTTAAAGGGCCCAACCGGCCACCCTATGTCAAGGCCCATGATTTAATTAAATTCCATGGAAATTGTATATATTGGATAAGTATTAAGAATATTCAAGAAGCACAAAACAAAAGCCAAGAACAAGAAAAGAAAGAAGCCATTTCGGGTGAGAAAGAGGAGAAAAGAAAAAGGAAGAAAAAAAAATTGGAGCCAATTCTTGGGTTCAAAAATTCATCCCTTGGGAGATTATGACTAAGTGCAAGGCCCTCTTCAAGTTGGTATAAAGATTGTGGCAAGAAAACACTTTCATCCTCCAAGTGAAGGGCTTGAAGAAAGGTGAGAATTTCATGCTTTTGTTGTGTTATAAATGGTATATGTATGTTGTAGTATGTGTGAATGAATGAAAAATATGGAAATTTTGTGTGTTGGAACAAAGGGTGTGTTGGCCGAATATGTGGGTATGAACTACATGTCTTGAATGATTTGAATTTATGTTGTAATCTAGTTGTAATATGATGGAAATTGTATTGGAAATGAAAGTGGGATGAATTAATGAAAGTTGGAGGATATTGCATGTTGGCCGTGTGGTGCCTTGTATGAAAGTGGGTGTTTTGAATTCATTTAATGCAATACTTGTGTTGTTATGACTTTGTGAAGTAGATGGAAGGATAATGTTTAAGCTAAAACGAAGAATTTGTTGGTTAAGTGTCGTCGGAAAGTATGTCGCGTTAGCGTGATTTCTTGAAATTATGATTGAGGATAATGAACTTGGAATATGAAAATGTGTTTATGAACTTGTATGTTGAAGGTTGGGAAAAAAATTTGGATAAGTAGTGGCTTTAATGGAAAGTTGTATGTTTGTATATTGTGTGTATATCGTGTGAGAATGGTATGGATACCTTCGATGTATGTTGTAATGACTTTGATAGGTGATGAATATCAAAAATAATAAGTTTGGTTTGGAAATGCAAGTTTGAAACGAAAAAAATGTGTCGTTATGTTGAAAGATGGCTAATGATGCCTTAGCGTATGTCTTGATGTATTGTTGTTGTTTTGATGTCATTCCTGGGATGTTGTGGTAATGAATTGAGCCGAGCTAAGTCTCGGGGATGTCGTATATACAGAGGAAATGCTGCCGAAATTTCGGTAGGCAAGTATGTGTAAAGTTGGAATATTGAAAGAGTGAAACTAACCAAATGGTAAACTTGACCATTTCCAGATTTTGGACGAAATTTGGATTGACGCCAAGCGAGCGTAACGCGTTGTCGAGGTATGTGAAGCACTTCCCTATGCTCCTAGGCATGTTCTGGATGTGGTAGGCTCGGCCGCGAGCCTTAAGTACGACTCCGTTCCCCGGAATTCGAGACGGAAAACCGCTCCAATTCCTTCAATCTAATTGAACCTATTTTCTTACAAATTGCCTTTAAAGTGAAATTTTGTACAAAACTTCCCTAAACGGAGTCGGAACACTTCCAAACGATTATGGAGGACCTCATAAGGTCTATTAGCAATAATCTACGTATGTAGCCTCGAGTTGGTCCGAGGCGGGCCCACAAGGCCCGATATCTTCGGTAAAATTTTAAATATTTCCGTTTTGGTCCGATTTCCTCTAAAAACCTCTGGACTATTATTTTGTGTATGATATGATTATTTTGTGCAATTTATATAAAATGATTTTTGAGCATTCGAATATCTGATTCTGATAATAATCTGTCGTGCCTTCACAACTAGGATATAGGCGCGTACTATGCATACTATCTGGATATTCTGATTTTGGCTCGCCGTTTGGCACCCTTCAGTTTGATTGAGTCTGTATGTTGAGTCTGTATGTAAGTAGTTTCTCATTTATCGGTTCGTGTCTGTCTCAATGCATCCTTTCACTGCGACCCGGGCCAGGTTCTGTTATCGTGCATATTTCTCTGCATTGTTCACCGCGTCCCTCGGCGTACGGGCCGGGATCTGTATGTCTGTATGATCTGTGTATGGGGATGGCGGCCAGGATGGCATATGATCTGATCCGATTCTGTCTGTCCACCGCGTCCCGTACTAAGAGGGTCGGGTTCTGTTACCGCGCCCCCAGACAGGGCCGGGATCTGTATGAATATATGCGTGTGCCATCTGTATTTATAAAGCACACGTCTCTGTATGACTCTGTATGACTCTGTGCTACTCTACATGCATAACTCTGTCCGATATACTTCTGTTTGTCCGTCTGTGTTACGGCTAAGTCTGTATGTCCGTATGGGTTCTGATTCTGCTCGTCTGTCCGTATTATGATTTCGTCGGTCTGTCCGAACCACGACCCTGTTTATCTGTATAGAATACGATTCTGTATGTCTGTCTGAATCATGACCCTGTCCGTCAGTCTGATTTATAATTCTGTACGTTATATTTCTGTGACTCCGGTTCGGACTATGTTTATATCTGTTATGTATCTGCTTTACATACTCGGTACATTTTTCGTACTGACCCCCGTTCTTCGGGGGCTGCGCTACATGCCCGCAGGTACAGACGTGCCAGGTGACGCGCCGCCAGTATAGGTTCTGATCTAGCTGTTTGAAGAGCTCCTTTGATCCGGAGCGTATATTTTTGGTATATATCTTCTGTCTTCTGTACACTCTGTATGTATGGATATTCTGGGTACGGCGGGGCCCTGTCCCGTCATATGATTCTGTATGTCTGTAGAGGCCTGTAGATAGATGTGTGGGTTTCGGGTTTCGTCTGTATGTTAGCCTTATCGGCTTATCTATATGTTTCTGTATGTTCAGATATATATATATGTTTGCGCGCGTGCCGTAGTTGTATCGGCCTATTTCTGTAACTTCTGTTTAAAAAAAAAAAAAAAAATCCGTATGATTCGAAAGTCGGTCGGGTAGGTACGTACGGGTACCCAGTTAGGGTACCAATCGCGGCCCACGGGGTTGGGTCGTGACAGTTTGTTTTTTTAATATGGGATTTACTTTTTTTTAATATTGCTTGATTTTGTTAATATGGGATCCACTTTTTTTGCCCGTGAGTTTGGATGTGGTGAGTTTCACTTTTTTTATTCTCTTTTTTTTTTTAATTACTGGTTGGTGTTTAATATTGGGCCCACAATTTTTTGGGATCCACTTTTTTTTCCCGTGAGTTTTGGATGTGGTGGGTTTCACTTTTTTTTCTTCTCTGTTTTTTTTAATTACTGGTTGGTGTTTAATTGTTTGATTTTTTAACAGGGGGGTGCACTTTTTTTTTGACATTATTAATTTGCACTATTTTTATGCATATATATATATATATATATATATATATATATATATATATATATATATATATATATATATATACACTATGTTCAAAACACGATTAATATAACATTGTAGTCCGTACTTCGTATCTAAAACTTTATTATATTAGTGTTTACTACGAATGTCTGCACTTTTTTTTGACATTATTTTTTTTTTAATATGGGGTTCATTTTTTTTTTCATATTACTTGATTTTGTTAATATGGGTCCACTTTTTTTTACCGTGAGTTTGGAGATGGTGGGTTCCATTTTTTTTTATATTGCTTGATGTCGTTTAGTATGGGGTGCACTTTTTTTTTTTGACATTATTAGTTTGTACTATTTTTATGCATATAATATATATACATATACTATGTTCAAAACACGATTAATATAACATTGTAGTTTGCGCTCCGTATCTAAAACTTTATTATATTAGTTTTGCTACAAATATAAAGTCTGCACTTTTTTTTTAACATTATATTTTTTTAATATGGGTCACTTTTTCTAAGCACTTTTATATTTTAAGTATGTTGTTGTACAATAATTTCATTTGCTCCCTCTAATGGATTGATACGCATGTGGCAATGAATCCATCATTATTGATTTAATTGTTTGATTTTCTAAGCACTTTTTTTTTAACATTGTTTGTTTTTTTAATATGGGATTCACATTTGTTTTTTAATATTGCTTGATTTTGTTAATATGGGATCCACTTTTTTTTTTCCATGAGTTTAGATGTGGTGGGTTTCACTTTTTTTTTTTTTTTTTTTAATTACTGGTTAGTGTTTAATATGGGGCCCACAATTTTTTGGGATCCACTTTTTTTTTCCCGTGAGTTTGGATGTGGTGGATTTCACTTTTTTTCTTCTCTATTTTTTTTTAATTACTAATTGGTGTTTAATATGGGACCGACAATTTTAAAAAAAAAATATTGGTAGTTGTTTAAAATATGTGGGCTCACAATTATTATTTTTAGGCCCACAAACGGACGACGAAATGAGCCGAACTGGCTCTTCTATATAGTGTAATATACTATACATATATAAAATAATTTCTTATGTGTAGTAAACAAAAAGTATAACTAAATTACAGAATCTACAATATATACTCTATATTTAGGTTATATGTATGATTTTATACCATAAAAAAATTGCTATGAATAATGGGCTAATAATGAGTTTCCTAAATTAGTGATAACCAAATTAAATGCATATCAGAGCACATTAATTACTTTTCTAAACATCCCAATTTACTCAGCTAGCATTTTAATCCGTAAAATAGTATACTAATATGATATATATTATACAATTCCTTAAACAAGTATATATATTCTTGTACTTATATATCACGTATATTTCACTATTATATAATATATATAATATTATTTTTATGTATATTAACTAGTATATGCTATACATATATAAAATAATTTCTTATGTATAGTAAACAAAAAGTATTATATATATATATATATATATATATATATAATATTATTGTATATATCAGGCATATATTGTTTATTATATTAAATATATACAAATATAAATTTAATTGAGTTAATTTTCCTATTTCATGGAAGAGAGAGAGAGAGAGAGAGAGAGAGAAAATGAATAATTAATATGTGATGGCAAAAAAAAAAAAAAGCCAAGTTTTATTGAATGGGGTGTCAACTATTAATTAAGATCCTATTTCAATGGTAATCCATAAGTAATTATGTTATTCTTTCTACATATTGTATATTGTATATTTTATATGTTATTGTAGAGTACAATTGGTTGACACATAGAGTAATATATTCATATATTACGTATATTGTAATATTCTACACTATATGCACAAATAATATTATTATATTATATACTATATATAATATACAAACTTAAATATACTAATTTCTACTATTATATACACAAAATATTTTGTTATCATCTTTTCAGTTAAATATACCAATTTGAATATACCATATACTTTTTAAGGTATATTTTCATGTACATTTCTTATACCATATTTCCATATACCATATCTTTTCATGTACTTTTCTTAATATTAATATATTCATATAGTTTTTTTGTCACAAAAAATAATTGAATTATCATCAAGTGAAATTAAAAAAAAAAAAAAAAAAAAAGGAGGAAACGAAAAGAAAAAAATATTTTTAAAACGGTAGATGGAATATGGGATTTGAAGTTGATTTTATTATGTTTATTTGAAAAATTACATTCTAATAATTTTGAATGAAAAAGAAAGTAAAAAGTGGATATGCATTAATGGTAGTAACTTCTAAAATTAAGTATTATTAATATTTTAGGAATGTAAAAAGTTGTATTTTTGTAATTAAGAAATTAAAATTTGAATAAGTTGTATTTATGTAATTTTTTTAAAGTAGTAGTAACCTTTTTAATTACCATTTGAAAAAGTTGTATTTGTGTGACTTTCCCTTCTTTTTAATCAGGCAAAAAGACTTAGGCCCCGTTTGTCCATAGAAACCAAAAAAGAAAAATCACTTTTTTTGGAATTTTGAAGTTGGAGCTGTGTTTGGTCATAGTTTTTGAAATTGTAGTTTTTGGTGAAATGTAGTTGTAAAAAAGTGAAAAATTTTGAAAAACAAGTTTTTTGAGTTTTTGATATTCCGGAATACAACTTCAAGTTGTATTTGGAATTCTTATGGCCAAACGCTGAAAAGTGAAAAAAAAATTCGGAATAAAGTGAATAATTCTTCTGGCCAAACTAGGAAAATCAAATATTTTTTACTTTATTTGGAATTTTTGAGTTGAGGATAGAGTTGTGTTTAGTTATAGTTTTTGCAAAGAATATGTGGTTGTTTAAATATATTGAAAGTAAAAAAGTAAAAATAAGGTTTTAGCGGTTTTCCAAATTCCAAATACAACTTCAAGTTGTATTTGGAATTTTCATGGCCAAACGCTGATTTCCAAATAAAGTGAAATAATTTTTCGAAAAAAGTGAAAAGTTCTCATGGCCAAACGGGCCCTTATTTTTATTTAAATATCATAAAAGTTATTAAAATACTTTTTATAATAAGCAATAAAAAAATATGTCACTTATTTTGCGTATCAATCTCAAACTTAACTCCAAGTACTTTTTAATACAGGACAATTTAATCAAGAGCAGTTAAAACTTCAGGACTGTTGAACTCTATAGTCCGAAACTTCAGGTTTCATTCAGTTTTTTCAATTCAAATTTCAAATTTTCCTTCTTTGCAGTACATATAATAAGATTTTCGTTTCATTGTGGTGTCAATATAAATACGGAGATATCTGTTTCACATTCAAACCATGTGATTCAAACAATACATAATTTATGTTTTATTTGAACTGAAATAGCTCAATTTTAGAAAAATTAAAGCTGAAATCCTAAAGTTTGAACTAAAAACTTAACGAAAGGACACTGTGTTTTAAGTTTTGAATTGAGAAAAATGAACTTAATGACGCAATATACTAAAGTTTTAAACTAGAAAAAACTGAACTTAAGGACATAATATTCTAAAGTTTAGAACTGGGGAAAAAAGAAGAAGCTGAACTTGAGGACGCAATATACTAAAGTTTGAACTGAAAAAAACTGAACTTAAGGACATAATATCCTAAAGTTTTGAACTGGAAAAATTGAACTTAAAAATACAATATCATGAAGTTTTGAACTGAAAAAACAAAACTTCAGGACTAAATGTCCTAAAGTTTTGAACTAAAAGTCCATTTTTAATTGAAAGACTAAACCATGATACAGTGTCTTGAAGTTTTGATCTAAAAATAGTGTACTTCTAGAAACTTTATCCTGAAGTTTGAAGAAGCATCAACCCTTGCCCTCTTGTAAAGTTGTGGCTAAACTTTAATAGGCATAATACACAAATAGACCCTCAAATTTAGCATCAGCCGGCAAGTACACCCTCCAATCTTGGATGTGCACAAGTGGACACCCCAATTTGTATAAAGTTGAAGACATAAATACAAATACTGACGTGGCACTAACGTGGCACAAAACTTTGGAGTTGTCCAGATGATCATTGTGTAAGTTGGAGTGTTTAACTAACAAAGTGGAGACAAGTTGAGATGTCTACTTGTGCACATTCAAAGTTAGAGAGCATACTTATCGGCTGAGGCCAAGTTTGAGCGCCTATTTATGTATTACGTCAACTTTAAATAGTTTACAAACACTAGCTAAGACTTAATCTATGTTCCTAAAAGTAGCTACCTAGCGCCACTATAGTATAAAAAAGCAAAGTAATTTCACGGATGATCACTCAATTTTTAATTTATTGTACCAAAGGCAGTAGACTATTTTTTTTATGAAGAAAAAGCCACTCGATTATCCCTAAATATCACAAAACTTCATTAAATATTTTTTTTCTTGAAACCAAAGTGACTTAGCTTTACCTAAGTATCACAACAATAGTATTATGTCAACACGGTGTCTTTCTATTTTCTTTTAGTGATTTTTTGTGATACTTAGACATAATTGAGTGATTGTTTTCATTATAAAACAATAGTTTAAACAACTCCTAATCTTGCACGCTCATATCTCTTCCAACCCCTTGAATCCTTCACCTATGTATACATGTCTCACCAATTCGAATAAAAGAACTCGCACTTTGATTTTCTGAAGAAAAAAAGGCAATTATAATTATTAATAATGGTAGCTCTCGGCCACCTTCGACAATTTATGTTCACTTATTTCAATACCTTAGTCTTGCAAAAATTTAAATTGCAATAATTATATTTAATAAGATTGAACGATTAAATCACTTCATCTACCAAAAGTGAATTATTGTAATTTGATGATGTTACTTTCTTTTATAAGGTTCGGACGATATTATTATGTGTCATACTAAAGTACAGAGTGAGACGAACTGCTTGTCCTCGCAAATTTAAATTGTTCCTTACCAAATTAGTATTACTCGATGTTTGTCTAAAACAAGTAATTTCTAATTTGTTTGATAATCAACTTCATCAACAAAGCAAGAGGCTAGCTAGGTAAAAATGTATTTTCAAAAAGCTTTATGCTTGCTAACTTCTCTCCTTTCTTCTTTCTCGAGTAGATTTGTTAT
>NC_083343.1:110025300-110093655 GCF_019175385.1 Lycium barbarum | reverse complement strand
AATACAATCAGATCCTAAAGATTCTGAAAAAACCTATGATCAATGAGTCCACTACAAACCTGGTAGGTACTTTTACAAGAATTTCACAACATGATATTGTAGGAAATGCTTGTGCAAAATGGATAGTGGACAGCGGTGCTACTAATTGCATGGTAAGTAACAAAACATTGCTAAACACTGGTTTGATAGTGCATAATCCTAGAAAGGTTCAACTGTCAAATGATGATTCAGCAGTGATAACTCAGTCTGGATATTATCAGTTGGAAGGAGGTGATGTAGTTCAAAATGTGTTATGTGCGCCAAATTTCAAATTCGATCTCTTATCTGTGTCAAAGCTGATCAACGAGTTGAATTGTTGTGCCTTGTTTTTCCTTAGATTCTTCATTTCTAGGATCTTCTCACTAGGAGGGTGAAGGAGATTGTTGAAGAACAGGAAGGCTTGTATGTATTGAGATCTCAGAGGAAAAATGAAGCAGGAAGAATAAAGTCCTTGACAGTAAGTAAATGCTTAGAGGAGGGCACATTATGACACCAAAGAATGGGTCATGTTCCCATGGATATTCCTAGGAAGCTTGATATTTTTTTAAAATAAATACTCCCTCTGTCCCAATTTATGTGGTGAATTTTCTTTTTTAGTCTGTCCTAAAAAGAATGTTACATTTCTATATTTAGAAATAATTTAACTTAAAACTTTTCCTTTTACCCTTAATGAAATGATTTACAGCCACACAAATATTTATGACTTGTTTTAGGCCACAAATTTCAAAAATCTTCATTTCTTTATTAAACTCCATGACCATTCAAACTATATTACATAAATTGGGAGGGAGAGAGTGTAGTCTTATCTTGGAACATTGTGATATATGTCCACTTGCAAGACAGATTAGACTACTTATTCCAAATAGTAGTAGTCGAGCATCTCATTGTTTTGACTTAGTTCACATGGATGTATGAGGACCTTATAAAGTTGCTACTCATAACAAAATGAATCTTTTCCTCACATTGATTGATGATCATTCTAGATGACTTGGGTATTCTTGATGCATCTTAAGTCTAATGTTTGTTGTTTACTCAAAGATTTTCTTGTTATGGTTTCAACTCAGTTTGGCAGGAAGGTGAAGGTTTTTAGATCTGACAATGGTGGTGAGATTTTTAATGCACAATGTAATGAGCAATTCAAGATACATGGAATTGTTGATCAAAATTCTTATCTTTATACTCCCCAGTAGAATAGGATAGTATAGAGAAGAGACACATATTTGAAACAACAAAGGCACTCAGGTGTCAGCGACACTTACCTATAGATCCTGGGGAGAATGCATTTTAGTTGTTTCTTAGTCTCTCTACTTCTCCTATTGACTTATAATTTACCTTAAAAATCCATTTGACCCCTATTGGTCTCTTACCTTTAGAAAGTGAGACAATTCCCCATGTATGATTGTTCTGAAGTGTAGTAACTTCAACTTGCTCCATCTAGAATCTCCAACTGCTTCTAAGAAAGTACTTATTCTGTTATGGTAGACATGTTGTCTTGATAGGCTTGGTATGTTGGTGTCAGGTTATCATATGACAGATGCTTAGAAATAGCATATGGAGTCTCTTGAACATTTAAGGAGACAAAATCTCTCATCCATATATAAAGGTGGTTTCCTATCTCTGCTTGATTTTCTTTGATCAATCTGAGGAATAATATCAGGTGCAGGAATAACCGGATATATGTCTTGAGGATGTTGAGCTGGTTGGGTACTTCAGCTTTAACTTCATATAGGTTTACTTGTTGCATTTCATGATCCTAAAACTTCTTGTATATCTGAAATATGTGTCTCACCAGCCTCATGACATTTTCTGAGTAGTAGGAGCATGTACTGGTATAGCAAATCTTCCAAAGGGTGAGGTGACAAGTCAATGCAGATTCATGATGTTCTTATGAAAGATAGGTGTCTCCTCCTGTTTCTTCATTTTGAATGGGAACACATCTTCCTTGACCTCATTAATTGATAAGTCATTTCAAGTTTAATTACGAGTTGGATCACGTTAACTAAGTAATTATATCACATAACTCGATTAAATTTGGACAAGTTGTGTGAATTTCTCAAGAATGCTTTTTATCATCTCTACTTTTCATATTAATCGAATAATTGGAAAGCATAGAGAACAAGAAAAACATTTTTAACAAGTGTCTTTCCCAACGTCAGAATCTATAAAATTATTTCTTCGCATGAATGTCTTTTTATTTGTTTAGAACTTATTCATTAATTTCTAGCTCTTTATTACCAAATGCAGCGGGAATAATTCTCGTTTTTAATTAAGTAGGCATTTGGCCATAAGATTTGAGGGTCAAATTTAAAGTTTGACTTGAAGTCAGCGTTTGTTTATGAAATTTGAACCAAAAAAAAAAAAAAAAATCAACTTCAATTTTAAATCATGATTTCAAATCTCAAATTTTCAAAAAGTATGATTTCAAATTTTTTAGATATAAAACTTGACCCATAAGTTTATATTTTATAAAAAAGATCTATTATTTTAAATTTTATATAAAAAAAAAAAGACTCATGCTCGACTTGAAGAGATTGTATGTACTATGTGAGAGGATTATATTAAAGAGTGGTTAGTTACTAATATTGTTGATTTATTGGACAGCATGTAATCGCAAGCAGGGGCGGACCCACCTTGAAGTGTGGGGGGACACTCCCCCCCCCCCCCCCCAACTTCGGAAAAAACTCTATATACTATCATATATTTTAAAAGGACCCTCAAACATAATTACTAAAGTAGTTCAGTTGGTAGGGGTGCCCCTGAGCTGATGCTCACTGGTCGTGACCCGAGTTCGAATCTCGGCTCTTACGATTATTTTTTTTAAAAAATATTTATGCAGTAAACTGTTGTACAAACCTGCATTTAATGTAGTTTTTTTTTTTTTTAATCTTTTTATTGTTTAGTCCCCCTCCCATTTTACTTTTTCATTAAATCCCTCCCCCCAAAAGCCCCAAATTCCAAAAGATTTTTTCCCACTTCCCACTCATCTTTTCCCAACGTAATAAGAAGAAACTCCTTTGGCTCTCTTCATTCTCAAACCCTTCTTCCATTCTTCCATTATCAAGTTTCTCACAAATCACTAAGTTAGGAACGTCACCCAGTCGAATCTATTGTCGATATTCATTAATTTCTCCGACAATCGAATTCGAGCCGACGATCGGACTTCTCTTACGGTAAAGCTTTCCCTTATTTTTTAGTGATTAATATAGATTACTTGTTATATAACTATATAATAGTATTTAATTACTAGTGATTGAGGAATACACAACTTAATAGATTTAATTTTATTAAAAATTGTATTATCTTATACTAAGCCCTAAAATCATATCATATTCTTAAATTGGGGATTTTGTAAAATCAATTTAAGGTCTTGAAAAGTCAGGTTTGTTTTTATTTTTCAAATGGATTTGAGAGAAGTTTATTGGTTATTTATCCTTTTTGACGACGAATTGATTTGATAGTTCAGCTATTGTTATTTATGCTATTGATCCGATTCATGAATATCGATAGGTAACATTCATTCATTGAATTTACAGGCCAAATATTTATCATCTCTACGGGATTAAATCTCGAGTGGTTGCGAAGTAAAATTGATGAGATTATGAAGTAAATATTCTGGCATTTATTGCTGTTGCACTATTTATTCTAGTTCATACCACTTTTCTACTTATCATTTACGTAAACATAGTCAGTCAAAACTATTAGTTATTAACTAATTTGAATGAAACTTGACTTCTGAGTTCGTAGCCAAAATTGATGAAATAAAATGAAAAGGATTCCAATTTCATGTCTTAAATGGAATGAGTGGACTAGAATCGACAGTATTCTAATAGATAGCTAGTATGGTATTAATTATATATTGATGATGAGCCTAAATGTTTTTCCCAGTATTAGCATACCACAATTCACAAGGCAAGATCGGATTATTTTCAATTTCGTTGAACTAAACACCTCTTTATCTCAGGGTTATCTTTTCACGAATTGGTAAGTATTCTTTCTAATATTTTTTATGAAATACAATATAGTTATAACTTATAATAAAATAAGGGGTGTGATTCCTCTATTATATGTTTTGTTCTGCTATTGATGTATGGGGTATAATTCCGCTATTACGTATTCTTTTTTGCAATAGATGCAAGGGGTGTGCTTCCCCTATTATGTGTTTTCATTTTTGCTATTGATTGGAGGGGTGTGATTCCCCTATTATGTGTTTTCTTTTTCTTTTTTTTGTTTCTGATGGGAGGGATGTGATTCCCCTGTTTTTTTTTTTTTTTTTTTTTTGGCAATTGATGGATGGAGTGTGTTTTCCTTATTATGCATCCCTTTTTTTGCTGTCAAGAGAGGGATGTGATTCTCCTATTGATAATATTATTTTACTTGTATTCTTGATTGGCTCTTAAAACTAACGAAATCCTTACTTACATGGTTTATAGGAAGTTGTTGTTCTTGTGAATTAAGATGGATAAATTTTGACGAAGTTGAATTCTTCTCGACCAAGTTCTAGCGTTAGAGGCAATTCCTCTCAACTTATAGATGTATTCGATTTGACATCACATAAAAATGATCCTGGAGCAAGAATATCCATCTATAAATATAGTTCTAGAATACAGGATGAAGTGAGAAGACATTACATTCACAAAGGGCCTTGCCGATCGGTTCATGATTATAATTTCCTTAAGACTTCATTCGGGAAGAAAATGCACCAGTTTAGTGTAAAGTGGTTTTAAGGTTCTTATTCTAGATGGTTGGAGTACAGTGAGAAGAAAGATGTTGCATTTTGATTGTGTTGCTACTTATTCAAAAATGACTATGTTCATGGAAGCACAGGTGACGTTTCACGAAAATCGATTTTAAAGCTTGGAATAAAGGTTCACAAAGACTTTTTTACATGTTGGTGAAGTGAATAGCATCCACAATTGGTGTTTCAATAAGATGCTAAATTTATCAAATCAATCTCAATCAATTCAAGTTGTTTTTAGAAGAACCCCGAGAGAAAAAACATTGAGCACCAAATTTGTTTAAATGCATGAATCAATGTGGTAAGGTTCCTCTTGGATCATGGATTGTCTTTTCGAGGGCACGATGAAAGTTAATTATAATGACCCGTTTGGTCGTTATAGTCTTTTAGCCATTTTTTACTTTTTCCTAAGCTTGTTAACTCACTTTTGACTCGAGGGGACCGCTGACACGTTTCCCAAGGTATTTAGATACGGTTCGGGCGACTTTTTGGGAAATCGGGGCTTTAAGCGAAAAGAATTGACTCAAAGTTGACTTTTGGGTAAACAGACCTTTTTCGGGAATTCATCGATTCTGAGAGGTCCGGATGGTCTTTTAGAACTTGTGCGAATATTTGGTTCGGTTCCCAATGCACTCGGGTGCATTTTGGGACTTGGGTTGACTCGGTCAACGAGACCCCGGATGGGAATTCCGAGACTACGGATGCGATCATGGTGTGTTTTATGTATGTCTACATATGTGGTACGTGAGCAAATGGCCTCGGGTAATAATCGGGATTTCGGATTGAGATTGGGACTTTTGAGAAATTCTAGTTCTGGTGCCCGCTATAGCGGCACCATTACCGCAGCAGTGGCACCACTATAGCGGTAGGCTTACCACAACAGCGGCCAGGAGTAATGTTGGATGACCGTTGTGGCGGTCTGAGTGGCCGTCGAGGCAGGACCGCTGTCGCGAAAGCGGTATCGGGCAAATTATTTCATTAAATGAGTATTAAAAGCCCTAAATCCCTCATTCTTTATTATTTCGACTTTGGAGTTTTTGAGAGCTTTTCAAGGTGGTTCTTGGGAGAAACTGTTGGTGGTAAGTTCTTCTATTTCCTTTACTATTCTATTATCCTTAATCACCTTAGGATTCCATTATCATGATAGTTCCTTAAGGGTTTGATGATTAAAAGAGGGTTCCATGAGTTCTTCTTTTTAGGCTTCTAAATCTTGATTTATAGAGTGGATTAGCTTCATTAAGCATGGAATTGTTGATTAGAACCTATAATTGCATGATTCTTCCAAATTAGTGGCTAATTTATGGGATTAGAAGTAAGGGTTTATACCCAAATTTGGGGGTTTTGCCTAGAATCCGAATTTAAGTAATTTGTTGGTTCACCTAGCTTGTAATTGATGGGAATTAATCACCTAGAGCTTAATTTCATGTTGAGGCCTATAGATTCCTAATTTTCCCTTTCTAGATCATAAACCCACTCCATAGGTTGGGAAATTGGGTCTTGAATAGACGTAGGATTTGATTGATATTCTTCTTGATTCTAATTTCATGATTCGAATATGCTTAGACTTTCTTATTCTCGAGCTCAAAGGAAAGAGAATACTAAGGTGTGATTGTTGGAGACATTGCTGTTCGGCCTTACAGGTAGGTTACGATTTACCCTCTGGTGAGACTTCATTTAGCGAAGCATAATTCAAACGATATTGTCGGAGAATGCATGTAAACCTTCGGGTATGAAATTGGATTGGATATTGTCTTAGGTTGGGCCTTATTGTGTGATTTGGGGGCTAGTCACCCCATTGTGTTGTGACTTATCTTATTCTATTGTTGTTGGCTCGATGCCACGTGGAGATAGTAAATATTGGTGACTATTGATATATCTTGATTATGATATTATAGCACCTTACTTGTTGCTATTTTGAGACGAGGATTGTGATTCTATTTCGGCTTATTGTGTAGCCTTTTTATTATATTGTTGGTGTGCCCATGTGTGGTACTGTTGATATTGACTTGATTATTGACATTGAACTCATACATTGCACGCTTTCTCATCCTTCATGATACACTGATGATACACTGATGATATACAAGGAAACATTATTATGACCTAGGCTCAATTGGATGAGAGTGACGTGAGGATCGATGTCCGATGTTTATCCCGGAATTGAGGTATGAGTGCTGGTAGCGATTGCCGAGGTCTTTACCGGAATTGTGAGGGTGCGTGGACTTCGTGGGTCCCCCATGGGTTATTCTGCCGAGATGTGATGTTCCATCATCGGAGTACATGTGTACGGTGCATATGCATTGCATTCACACTTCATACATTATTACATTGCATTGTATCATGGTTTCTGTTGTGATATTCTTGTGATGTGTGATATACGTATTCGAATTGAATGTACACAGTTGGGTTTAAAGGCTATAACATAGGTGATGACTTGCACTTGATTACTGGCTCGTGTTGACTTATACCTTATTGATTTACCTATTTATCTTACTTTATAGCCTTGTTATATGTTAGCTAATCTAAGTTGGCCTATGATACCTACCAGTACTTGTTGTTTGTACTGACCTGCACTTGGTGCATTCTTTTATGAATGCAGAGTTCCAGGTAGGATCGACCTTTACTCCTCGTCGCTGACAGTGATCGAGGATTGCCATTTCGAGCCTTACAAGGTGAGCACGAGAACGTTCGCCGCCTTGAAGATTCTCATTTATTTATGTCTTACTTAATATTCTGAGACATATTGAGACTATTGAGACTATTGATGTATTATTATTACTTCCAGACTTGTAGATTCTAGTTAGATGCTCTTGTATGACCAGACCAGATACTGGGATGGTTTTGATGTATTTCCGCTTTGTTTATCTACTTATATGTCAGACTTACGTATCTCTATCTCTTCCGCTTATTTATTTATTTATTTATTTATTTATTTATTCATGTTTTTAAGATTGTTAGGATAAAGGTTCGCTTACCGAGGTGGGAAAGGTAGGTGCCCACGCGACTTAGTGAAATTGGATCATGACATTAATCTTAAAAAATAAAGGCCTTTTTCTAGGGCTTTTGGAATAGCTTGGCAATCGCTTCCGGAAGTGGATAGAGTTATATTAAAAAATACTCCAAAAAATGATATCATGACTTCGCCAAAGATTCAAAAGGATATTGTGAGTGCTTGTGCACAAGAAACTATAAAAGCTATAATTGATGACTTGGATAGAGATTATTATGGAATATTAGTTGATGAGTCCAAGGACATCTTTGACCATGAACAAATGGCCCTTGCTTTGCGGTATGTTGATAAAAAAGGCTAAGAAAATGAGCCATTTATTGGTCTTGTCCATGTTGGTGATACATCGGCAAAGTCATTGAAGGAAGCTATCCATTGTTTGCTTCTGTTTCACAATTTAAGTCTATCCAAAATACGCGGACAAGGATATGATGGAGCTAGCAACATGAAGGGTGAGATGAATGGTCTTAAAGCTTTAATTTTGAAAGATACTCCATCGGTACATTACATTCATTGTTTTGCTCATCAATTACAATTGACACTTGTAGTGGTTGCTAAAAAAGTTAAGGAGGTGGAAACTTTCATTTCTTTAAGTGCTAACATGTTGAATGTGGTTGGAGCATCTTTTAATTGTAGCGATCAACTTCCGGAACACCAAGCAGAATTGTTGGAGAAATTGCTAAAAAGTGGTGGAATTCAAAGTGGAAAAGGATTAAATCAAGAGCGGGGTTTTCAAAGGCCAGGTGACACTCGTTGGGGATCACATTTTAGAACATTGGATGACTTCATTATTTTATTTTCATATATTATTCATGTTCTTGAGGTGATTAAATGTGAAGGTTCCAACCCTAGTGATAGATTGCATGGGAAAGCTTATTTGATTGAAACTATTGGTTTTGAATTTGCTTTCTTACTTCACTTGATGTTGAAAGTGTTGGTACTGTCGAACGAGCTAAGCAAAGCTTTACAGAGGAAAGAGCAAGATATTATTAATGTCATGGTATTCCTTGACCTTACAAAAGAAAGGCTTCAAAAATTGAGAGAGGAAGCATGGAAAGCATTCATGGATGAAATCTCTTCATTTTGTGCTAAACATGATATTTTGGTGCCCAAGATGGAAGAATTCTATATTCCTGAAAAGTCGAAGCGCAGACTTTCTAGCGTTACTTATTCACATCACCTACAGGCTGAACTTTTCTATGTTGTAATTGATTTACAACTTCAGAAGCTTAACAATCATTTTGATGGTGTGAGTGACTATTTGCCTCTGGGTATATGTCTAGCTTGAATCCGACTAATTCATTTGTTAATTTTGATAAGGAAAGAATAATGATATTGGCCAAGCATTATCCAAATGAGTTTGGTGTATTGAAGCTTCAAGATCTCAGTTATCAACTTGACACTTTCATAATGCACATACGACGTGGTGACTCTAGGTTCTCTGATTTAAAAGGAATTAGTGATTTGGAAAAAGAGATGGTTGATGCAAATCTTATGGAGACTTATTCATCTGATTTTACATGTAGCGACTGCAATTGTTGAAAGAGCATTCTCATCCATGAAGTACATCTAAGATGAATTACGTAGTACGATTAGTGATGATTTTTTAAATAATTGTTTAGTTTGTTACTTTGAGAAGGAAGTATTTGCAACTGTAAGCAATGATGCTATTATTAATTGTTTTCAAAAAATGAAAACGCGACGAGTTCAAGTATGAGTTGATGATGTACTTTTGTTATATTAGTACCACATTAATTATATTTGATACTATTGAAGTTTGTATTTTTCTATTGTAATAAATAAGTTTTTAAGAGTCGCATGCCTAACTTTGTCGCTAGTAATTGACGTACTAAAGATAATGGTGCCCCCGTTGCGCTCAAATCCGGATCCGCCTCAGATTGCAAGCATTTATTTATAAAAGGAACATGGATATACGATTTATTAATGCGGTGTCTTCAGATATCTCGATACCTTGTTTATGAACTATATGATTTGTTCAGTTGGTAAGATTGTGTAAGAGTTTGGGAAACTTTGATAGTTTTCACAAATTATTGAATTTTAATGTTTATGAGAAAAATACAACTTAAGAAATTTAAATTGCATATACAATTAAAAGTTTAACTTCAAATCAATAATTTCATATCTTATTTAAAATCATATCCAAAAGGGCTATTGATAAAAGCCTTAGAAACTAATAAAGCATGGCCGAGAGAGAGAGAGAGTGTGTTTGAATAAAAGAACCATGGAGAAGCGAGGCCAGAAACCACGTTACAACTTGCTACTTAACAAACTCACGTGCCCTTATATTCATTACTTTAATTTCCCCTCTCCCAGTGGTCTAAACATTTTTTATTAAAACCACCTTTTGGGTGGATTAGACACAAGAATATGAGAAGGAAACATAGAAGAGTGTGCAAATTTCAGTTGAATTAGAGCTTTGCATTTAAATAGCAGTGTGAAATTATAGCTATTTCTACTAGTTTGCAACTTCAATGTTATACTTTAGCTTACTATAAAACTTCGATGATTATGCCGCTCCTCCTGCATGTCAGCCGTCTAAAAGACAAACTCCTTTAAACTGAGTTCAAACTTGAAGATTAAGAAAATTAACAGGCATACACTTAGTCCCTCTAAATTGCTAGTAAATTTTATAATAATATTCCATCTATAATATATTTCAATGAACATTTGAATATATGATATAGTTGTTCCTATTAAACACTTTCGGCTCAAATTTTGAATTTTTTTTGCTTGTAGTTTCGAATTCCTATTACATAAATAAGTTAACAACAACAACAACAACATACCCAGTGAATCTCACAACGTGGGGTCTGGAGAGGATAGAGTGTACGCAGACCTTACCCCTATCTTAGGTAGGGAGGCTGTTTCCAGAAGACCCTCGGCTCAAGAAAAAGCATAGGATAGGTTAGATACGGGCAAACAAATCAAAGCAATTATGAAAATGAAAACAATGAAAGTAAATAAGACATTATAAACCAACAGATACTCGCAGAAATCAAGAGACAAGAAACTATAGAGCAATATAACTACTCGTAAGAAAGGATAAACGCGACTACCTACTAGCATTCTATCCTAATATGAGTCATCCATACCCTCTTATCTAAGGTCATGTCCTCGGTAAGCAGGAAATGTGTCATGTCCTGTCTAATCACCTCTCCCCAATACTTCTTCGGCCTACTTCTACCTCTTCTGAAACCATCGCTAGCCAGCCTCTCGCACCTCCGCACTGGGGCATTTGCATCTCTCCGCATCACATGCCCAAACCATCTCAACCTCGCTTCCCGCATCTTGTCTTCCACTGAGGCTACTCTAACCTTGTCTCGGATGACTTCATTCCTAATCCTATCGTTCCTAGTGTGCCCAAACATCCATCGCAGCATTCTCATTTCCACCACTTTCATCTTCTGAACATGAGATTTCTTGACTGGCCAACACTCCGCCCCATACAACATAGTTGGTCTAACCACCACTTTGTAGAACTTGCCTTTAAGTTTTGGTGGCACCTTCTTGTCACACAACACTCTGGAGACAAGCCTCTATTTCATCCATCCTGCACCAATACGGTGTGTGACATCATCATCAATCTTTCCATTTCCTTGTATAATAGACCCAAGATACTTGAAACTATCTTTCTTCTGTATGACCTGGGTGCCAAGCTTCACTTCCACGTCAGCCTCATGCACTATATCACTGAACTTGCACTCCAAGTACTCTGTCTTGGTCCTACTCAATTTGAACCCTTTAGACTCCAGAGTTTGTCTCCAAACCTCCAGCTTAGCGTTAACTCCGCTGCGAGACTCGTCAATCAGGACTATGTCATCCGCAAATAACATACATCATGGCACCTCACCTTGCCGCATTAATCCATCCATCACCCAGGAAAATAAAAATGGGCTAAGAGCTGATCCCTAGTGCAACCCCATCACCACTGGAAAGTGCTCTGAGTCTCCTCCTATAGTCCTTACCCTAGTCTTGGCCCCACCATACATGTCCTTGATCGCCCTAATGTACGCCACAGGTACACCTCTAGCCTCCAAGCATATCCATAGAACCTCTCTCGGCACTTTGTCATATGCCTTTTCTAGGTCAATGAATACCATGTGCAAGTCCCTCTTCCTCTCCCTATACTACTCCACCAGTCTCCGTACAAGATGAATAGCTTCTGTAGTTGAGCGCCACGGTATGAATCCGAACTGGTTCTCTGAGATAGAAACGCCTCTCCTCACCCTTATCTCCACCACCCTTTCCCACACTTTCATAGTGTGGCTTAGTAGCTTGATCCTTCTGTAGTTGTTGCAACTTTGAATGTCACCCTTGTTCTTGTACAATGGAATCATTGTACTGCATCGCCATTCTTCGGTCATCTTAGCCGTCTTAAAGATGACATTAAATAACCGAGTTAACCACTCCAAACCTGCCCTGCCTGCAGTCTTCCAAAATTCCCCAGGAATCTCATCGGGCCCGGTCGCTCTTCCCCTACTCATTCTACGAATAGTACCATTAACTTCCTCAACCTTTATACTCCTACACTATCCAAAATCACGACACCTCTCGGAGTACTCCAAATCTCCCAACACAATATCTCTGTCCCCTTCGTCGTTCAAGAGTTTGTGGAAGTATGACTGCCATCTCCGTCTAATGAGTGCGTCCTCCACCAGTACCCTGCCATCCTCGTCCTTGATGCAATTCACCTGATCCAAGTCACGCGCCCTCATCTCCCTCGCCTTGTCTAGTCGGTACAACTTCTTATCCTCGCCTTTATCCTCTAGTTCTACATACAGGCGTTCAAAAGCTGTTGTCTTTGCCGCCGTAACCGCTAACTTTGCCTCCTTCCTTGCCATCTTAAACAATTCCCTATTTGTTCGCTTCTCCTCATCATCTTTGTTGTCTACCAACTTTGCATACGCCACCTTCTTTGCTTCCACCTTCTCTTGAACTTCTCCATTCCACCACCAATCCCCTCGGTGCCGACCACGGCTACCCTTCGAGAGCCCAGCACCTATCTAGCTGCTTCTCTAATGCAACTGGCCGTCCTATCCCACATGTCGGTCGCTTCCCCACTACTCTCCCAGGCTCTCATAGCCCTCAACTTCTCCCCCATCTCCAGGGCACCTGTCATGGTCAAACTCCCCCATTTGATCCTAGGCCTGTCATCCACGACCCTCTTTCTCTTCCTCATCTTGATTTCCAAATCCATCACCAAGAGCTTATGCTGGGTCGTTAGATTCTCACTCGGAATCACCTTGCAGTCTTTACAAAGACCTTTATCGTCCTTCCTAAGGAGTAAAAAGTATATCTGCGTCTTAGCTAATTACTTAAAATGTGTCATGTTCTTTGATTATACAAATCAGCCTCAGTTGAAACAAGCCTGAGATTTTACGGCTTGTTGAGGCTAATGCACATATAATTAAAGGAAGTGATATATTTTAAGTGGTTAACTTATCTACATAATCACGGTTTGAGAACACACGCATAAACTTTTTTAAAATTTTGAGTCGCAAATGTAATAATAACAATTTATCATGTGTTCAACTACTAAACCGGAATAACTATGTAGATCAAGCATCTAAGTGAAATTTACTAACCTATATTCAGGGGCGGATTTAGTCACCCTGGGCAAAAAATTACAATGTATATTTAGGGTAAATTTTCTATGTTAATGTACATATATTAACTTTTGAACACCCTAAACAAATGCAAAAGGCTAGGTCAAGTGGTCCAATTGTTTTTCCGAACACCCTGAGTGGAAATCCTGGATCCATCACTGCTTATATTCTGTCAATTTAATATATAGAAATTAAACTCTTCAAGAAAAAAGAAATACCAACAACGCGACTGTATAATAGTACTAAAATTGCCCATTAAGAAATACCTCCAGTCGAAGTCCGTGACCTCATTTGTCATTTACATTGCCCATTAACATTACTTGAATCGGTGATTAGTTGAGCTCTCTCTTCAATCTTTAACCCCTTTGAACTTCAAAAACAATTACTATTAAATATTACTAATGCTGACTTGTTACATCCATCCTTTTCCTATAGTTAGGGGTGCTATAGCCTCAATTGTTCTTCACTTAATGAAAGTTGTTCACATGGAAACAGACATTCTTATCTCATTGACATTAATTAATCTTACCAAGACTTAAATTTCATATTATGTGACTCTTTTTTAGTCTATTTTAAATAAATAACTTCTTTTGATAGTTGGGAATCTTTTAACTTTAAATTTGTTATTCAAATTAAGCAAGCATGCTCATTATTGCCACAAAAATGACTTTGACATATTCAAAATCATGAATTCTACTGATTACTTTTGATATATGCGGCAACAAAAAAATCTTAGAAATTTCGTGTCCAAGTA
This sequence comes from Lycium barbarum, assembly GCF_019175385.1. Classification (NCBI taxonomy): domain Eukaryota; kingdom Viridiplantae; phylum Streptophyta; class Magnoliopsida; order Solanales; family Solanaceae; genus Lycium; species Lycium barbarum. Next base: position 110,079,493 of record NC_083343.1, on the reverse strand, counting down.
TAGATAGCATGTCAAAAGCAGATGGATAACAATTAAGTTCCTAGTCGTTATATTACAGTATTATTTTGAACTACCATACTTCTGAGTTTCAATAAAAAGCTATATGTATATATTTATTTGTACATAGGAATGAGGAGCTAGTCCCTTTGGCCCTTGCAGATCCAAATGGATAGTATCTGGGGACGTGTACAACATCTTTGTTTGGTCTCTTACTATAAGCTTATCTTCGAAATGTTACAGTACCATATGTGGGTGGGGTTCACAAAATCTCAAAAAGGTGTCAGCTGCGACATCTGTTGACACTGCTATCCAGTTTGAATGCATGCTTATTTACCTTTACAGTATACAAGAAAATCATTAATGAATTATTTTCAGTTCCACTGTCCAAACCCTAGGATGGACAGGAAGGAGCAGGGCGTATATATGTACGGTTTAGAGTATACATGAACTCATGCTCCTCTCTTTCTGGACTATATTATGTAACAAGGTTATATCTCTTTTTAAAAAAATAAAAAAAAAAGTTCAAAGTGTCTTATGGTGCAATAACGCACCATAATTATTTGGTGCACCTTTAAAAATGAAATCGGACTTACAAAATAAGCAAAGGTGGAGGATGTACCATATAGTCTATTGGTTCGGCCAATCCGATTTTTATTTTATTTTTTTGACGTAGAGCATAGACACATATGTAGAACATTATATCTAGAAACCAAGACCATCAAATTAAACAGCATCTTAATTTGAGCAACGTTGGACCAGCTATATCACACTTAACGAAGAGGCAGCGAGAAAAAGATACAAGAAACAAGGCATTCCATTCAAATTAATCTTGTCATTCAGCGGCATCTAGTCCAAGGCCAAGCCAAGTTAATTAGTCAAAAAGAACCCCACTTGTTCTTGTTTAACGAATTAGTAATGTAAAATTGTAAATATATAGCTGATTTTCAGTATAGTGCAGTAAGAATCTCGAACGGAATCATTAAAAGTGATTTGAAAGTAAATATAGACACGAGTTTTTGATGTACACGAACATAAAATAAGAGAATTAAGGAAAATATTGACAAAGAGACAATAACCAACCACACTTCACATGGCTATCTATGATAAATTTCATGCAAATTTGAAAAATATTACTCTTTCCGTCTCAATTTATGTGGTACTTTTCGTTTTTCGAAAGTCAATTTGACTAAGTCTTGAAGCTAAATTGGATTATATTAACTCGATATTTTAACATTAAAATTTATATATTTGAAAACTACATGAAAAGTACCATAAATTGCAACTTTTCTCATATCAATTTGATTAAAAAATACATCTTAAAATAATGGTCAAAATTCATACAGTTTGAATCTAGGAAAGCGAAAAGTAAATTGGAACAGAGGGAGTGCAAAAAAACAAAGTTCAAAGTTATGCTCATGTCACTGATATAAACCCCACCTACCTAAACCTCTTCCTCACAACTATACTCTTCCTTTATTCTTTCATTCTCAGCCAAAAATGTCATATTCTAGCAACCACACAATTTCTTTTTCAAAGTGCAAATCCAAACTATTCTTATCCTTCATTTCCTCATTCCTACTAATTTCTACATTCATCGGAGTAGTCGTCGGAGTAAATAAGTACTCCGACGACTACCAAAGTACTCATGCCATTTTGAAATCCTCATGTAGCACCACTTTTCACCAAGACTTATGCTACTCCACAATAGCCAATAATCTCCCAAACTTCTCCAAGAAAATAACGAACCAAAAAGACGTCATTGAACTATCCTTAAATATTACAACTAAAGCCGTACAACGCAACTACTACGCCATCAACAAGCTCATTAAAACCCGAAAGGGGTTAACGCAACGCGAGAAAATCGCGTTGCACGATTGTCTAGAGACAATCGATGAGACCCTCGACGAGCTTCACACAGCCGTCGAGGATTTAGAAAAATATCCTAATGAGAAATCGTTGAAGCAACATGCGGATGATTTGAAAACTTTGATTAGTGCTGCGATTACTAACCAAGAGACTTGCCTTGATGGATTTTCTCATGATGAAGCTGATAAAAAAGTACGTAAGGCTTTGCTGAAAGGTCAAAAACATGTAGAGAAGTTGTGTAGTAATGCTTTGGCTATGATTAAGAACATGACTGATTCAGACATTCAGAATGAGATGAAGCTGGCTGCAGGTAATTGAATTGTTTGACATCTCAAAGATGCTTCTCGTTTCGGACATAAAGTTCCATGAAATAAGAGAATCTTGTGTTTTAAATTATAGATGTGCATAATGTATTAATTATCTTTTAGATCTTGTGGGTATTAAACATGTATATATTGGAACAAAAGAGTTGCCGATCCTATTAAAGTAATTTGTTTTAAGCAGTTTAAATAAACTTAGACACTAAGATACATATAAATTAGTAATATAGAGGGAGCAATATTTTTACTTTTGATGATATTTAGATTTGAATATGGGACGTCTTACATGCCTTAATAGTATATTGAACTTATTTACTTCTGTAAGTTTAAACTGCTGAATATGGTACATTTATTAATTGATCAAATATTTAACATGCCCCTCATACCAAGCAGTGACGAAGACCTCCTGGCTCCTTGGTTTGTAATGGGTGTCATCTGACACCATTTTGCGAAAACAAAGTTCTTAAAAACTACAACCTACCTCCGCCCATGAGTACAATATAGCGGCCATTACTTAAAAATAGTACACACTAGTGCTATTAATTTGTACAGGAAATTAAGTCTATTTACACTATCATGGTCTTAGATTCAAACCCGAATAATAATATTTTGACATCATTTGTGCAAAATTTTATGTACGTCAGTATCCCATGCTACGTGTTACTATGTGTTATAAAAGAGTACACTTTTTTAATTTATAACAGGTAAAGTTACTAGGAAACTCAATGAGGACAGCAGTGGCACATGGCCGGAGTGGTTATCCGGTGGAGATAGAAAACTACTTCAATCATCGTCAGTAACGGCTGACGTGGTGGTGGCGGCAGACGGTAGCGGAGACTTCAAGACGGTGGCTGAGGCAGTAGCAAAAGCACCTGAAAAAAGTAGCAAAAGGCATGTTATAAGGATAAAGGCAGGTGTGTATAGGGAAAATGTTGAGGTGACAAAGAAGAAGAAGAATATAATGTTTATAGGAGATGGTAGAGAGAATACTATTATTACTGGAAACAGGAATGTCAAAGATGGTAGCACTACTTTCCATTCTGCCACTGTTGGTAAGTTAATTTTCTTTTCTTTTTAGTGCATTACTATTTTTTGTTAATTTTCTTTTCTTTTTAGTGCATTACTATTTTTTGTTAATTTTCTTTTCTTTTTAGTGCATTACTATTTTTTTTAGTACTTGTTTTATTATTAAGTCGCTTTTAGTAGTTAACGCGGTTCAAACCATAAATTTCCTCCTAATGTATAGGATTTTGCTTCAACTTAACATAGTCCATAGTTGTTGTATCGAGAAGAGAGATACTTAGACCTAACTTATCTCAAAAACCTTATAACCCATGAAATTAAATAATAATTATATTGTCCAAGAACATATATATAAAAAAATCAAATAATTATCACCCACCAATGTGAAAACTAAACAGACAGGTGAGGTTAAATCCTAAGAATATGTTGTCCTTATAGTAGGGAAGTATGTATTGGTTGGTTGACATATGCGGGGCGAGCTAAAGGAGGCAAGGGATTCAATTGAATCTCACTTCTCAAAAAATTATACTCTACAAAATAAAGCAAAAGCAAAAGTTTTTTTTTTTTTTTTGGGGTTATATATTAACTTTTGAATTCTCTGAAGGAGATTTAAAAATGGCTTTAGATTATAGATTAAATCTAAGTGTGACACGTAAGTATTTTTTCTAAAACTTCTTTATATAAATTTTTAATTTTGTTACTGATCAATCACCCGTAATAACACGATTAATATTGCTTATCGCCAGAGAGCAAATTCTTCAAGATGAGAAGCTAAAAGCCTGAAACTTCTATCATAGTAGTATAAGAAGTTGTAAGCCAACAAGAATAGTTTAAATTTGACTCTTGTGACGGAAAGTCTTGGTAATGTATGTTATGGCATACCTAGAAAAAGGCAAAGTTTATTAAAGGAATATAAAATAGTAAGACAAATATATAATTTGAAATGGATAAATTTCTAAAATAGGAGCACTTCTAGTCGCAAGTGGCAAAGGTGTAGTGTGCAGGAACTTTATTGTTGTTCTCCTTGTCTTGTTAGGGGTAAATGCTGCTGCACGTGAATGAAAATTAGATTTTCAAAGTATGGTTCATCAGTCCTGAATATATGGGCTTATTCTATAATCTTTACGATTCCCCAGAAGACTAGAAAATGTGCCAGTTTCAATCGAACAGTGTTAGGGCGTGCATCAGATGAATCCCACACCCATGGAGAGTTGGAGACAATGATGCTTATGCATGTTGAGTGTATTTAAAACTTTAAAACTTATAGTAAAACCAAATTTATTACCCACCATAATATAAATGTTGGTATAGTGATGATATCTCGCATTCATAGATATGATAAGGTTTGATATCGGCCCGTCTAGTACATTAGTCTTGACTCTTGATCACCATTCACCTATTTGGTATAGTACTCATCTTTTGATATTTCCATGTCATGGTGAGCTCTTTTTGCTCCACCTTTGAAATCAACATTTGTATTTAATTTCTCCGTTCATTTTAGAGATTTTGTAGCATATTACCTTTCTCAGTACTATCTTTAGTTGACTTGGCAACGCAATTTTTGTTATATTATTAGTGTATAAAAACTTAACCCTTCCGAGCCCCAACGCAAAAATGTCATGATCTCTTCTCTGTTCGTTATATATAATTTTCCATTTTAAGTAACGCCATTTGTCTCGAACAAGAAGGAAAAAGGGAATAAAACAAAACTTTTTAACTGTGACAATTACAAAAAGAGGAGGGCTAATAATATTTTCCTTGTTTTATGTATTCATGAGTACAACTGATTTTGAAAGAAGTGGAATCTATATAGCCAACCCGTCTTGTTTGGTACTGAGCCATAGTTATTATTATTGTTATTGTGTCACACATTCTGTTGGAATTCTTACGAAAAATACTTCATCGCGAACACGCGTAGGGATTTTTCTTTTTCACGAACACTTGTAGGGACTTCCCTTCATCACGAACAATTGTAGAGAATTTTTCGTAGCTTGAGGCATGCCAATGGCACTGTCCTTAAGGATATTTCACCTGGTATAGGTGTATCCCTCAGGATTCAACAAGCTCTTCTAGTACAAAACTAAGAGTCAGAATCTAACAAAGATTTATTTTGGTGAAAAACCCAGCAAAAGAAAGGAGAATAATTTATGTTTTCGTCATTTCTATCTAATCACCAAATGTTAGGACTTGAATTATATAGGAGGAAGATCATCAACCAATAGGCTGACCATTTGATAATAAACCAACGCTATCATCAGTTTGAATGTCCAGTAATGACACTTTAAAGATTGTTATTGAATAAGAATAAATACGAGTAAAGAGCTAACAACGGTCATTCCACCGTTTAGAGTATATAATGACTATTCAATATGGTCTTTTATTGGGTAGAATGAATAGGCTCATTATTAAGGATTTCAATGCCTTCAACGGATAACATAGAGTAAATACTCATTTTGAAAACTTTTAAGACAAATTGATCAAATTGAAGATAATAATAGCGTTTGAAAACGTCAAATTCATTCGACATGAATTCTGCCATTAAGTTTAATAAAAGTGAGGTGATTAATGGCTAGTAAAGAATAAAGAATGTGGTAACTTATTTTTGAGATATTAAAAAGAAAAGAATATTTTTCTAACAATCCCCCATATATCTCAAAAATAATAAAATAAAAAAAATAAGAAGTTTTGCTGGGTCTTCACATATGAGTACAATGCGTCAAATCTAGTGTCTCGTAGACTATGAACCAGACATAGATAAAATAAAATTAAACTTACAGAATAGTTGGTGAAGTTTACAACTTCTATGAACCAAAAATTCTTTTGTAAGCTCATGGTCTTATTCTATCACATCATACTCGCACAATCTTTGTCGTTATCGCGATTTTGCGCTAAGAGGCCATACGCGTGTCTTGGTATTCATGAGTGCTCTAGAAATCCGTCCCAATTTCATAGGAGCGGCACCACTCCACACTCATATAGGTCAACCCATCAAGTGTATTCTGCAGAGCAATACACCACCTATAAAGGATATGGTAATGGATTAAGAGTTTATAGCTCAACCTCACTTTGCCTTGCAGATTTACACTATATTCACACACCATAGGAAGGGACATAGTTTAATAATGCACTTTTGATCAACTAATGACTTGTTATTACCCATATGAACCTAATTCATGGGATCTCCAATCACATAGGTTGGGTTACCATCATTGTTAATCTTCTCAATTGACAAAAGTCTCATTCCCCTCGATGTTTCTTTTAGTCTTGTGAATCGGCCAAATTCACCTCAGACTTCACACAATTATAAAAAACTATCACATCTCACAATAGCACTATTAAGAAAATATTTTCTCACACAACTAATGTTATTTGGCAACCACAATATATACATGTTGGTTTTATTCCAACCTCAATACTCACTAAGAAGTATTTTAACCTCATCACTAGCCAACTTCAAACCATAAACTCATATTTCATTATGGTCTACTTGGCTTATTTTCATATTAATTATTACACCCAGGGTAAACACATACTCACTAGTGGATTTTGAGATCCACTCCGCATCATTATATCCTCTCTAGTACATCAAATACTAATTCACTTTTAAAACATTCTCTCAAAATAACTCTAGTAAGATATCATGACCCTCATAATTTCAAAATTTTCAAAGTAAGGACTTTCATGACTCATAACACCGTAACCCTCACATTTTCAAAGTGTTTAAGATAGGGGAACAATAGTTTCATAACCTCATAAGTAGTATTACTAATTCTCATAAAACATTTCATCTTATAAATAACAAGCTAATAATATAACTCACCCAAATAGCTATACTCACAATGTGTCATCATCAATAAATATTTTTAAGAAAAACAATATGAGAAAAATAAATATCGATATTAAAAGTTTTTTTTTTAAATAGTAAGCACATATAAATCATAATTCCAATACTTATTGTCCACAATTTGGAAACAACCTCATCATCTTCAAATAGAGTCTCCAATGATAACACCAATATTTTTCAAAAGTAGTTTTAAGAAGATTTTTTTTTTTCTTCTTCTTCAACTTGAGTGTAGAACTCAACATTAACTTTACTTGCACAAATATGATTAGTAGTATCAAAGTCATCTAACACCCAATATCTTACATTAGCCACAAAAGATTCGCTCGAGAAATGACCACAATAAATATATCATCCGCTTAACCAAAATTATTTTTAGTTAGCAGATTATCATTCTCCGAATCTTCTCTACATTGATGAACATGATGACATAGTTCGTCACACACAAAATAATAATTATTTCCATCAAAACCTGCTTTATTAGTTTTGCGGAATCTGATCAATACCATATCATTTGACACTTGAAGTTGACTTTGTCAAGCATCATTCTCATAAAAAAAAACGTTAGGACCAAATTCAATTCCATATTCAAAAACCAAAGTAAAATTTCCACATCAATATCTCACATTTGTAGAAAAACAAATTTGTCATAATTCAACATTTCTTCATCCAGATCATCAAGCAAGATAATTTTAAAGCCTAAATTAAATTTACCAAATCTCTTCAATGTGCAAAGAACACAACTTATACAAACACAGATCTCAAAGATAGGTCTACAAATTCTTGCACCATAATTAATCTATAAAGATAAACATCAATTTCAAGCCAACTTTTAAAAAAATTATCACAACATATAGATGCATATTATTATACATATCTTTGCACTCATCTTACCACCTCAAATATAGATTATCCACAAATATACAAATGGCTTGGACATTATTTAAGAGCTACCTAAAATAATATAACAACAACACAAATTCATCACAAACCCAAAACTAATTCATTGTATTTAGCATTTTGTTGACCCAAATGACTAAGACAAAAAAACATGATTAATTTCAGAGTCTACATTATCCAATATAAAAATATTCACCACAAAATCTCAAACTTGTAGAACATCATGATAAACCCACTTATAATTTTTACACTAGAATCTGCTCCACAATTCAATATTAAATCTTAGAGAAGATAATCACTAAAACTACTATCCAAGCACAACTTAAAAGTCTAAATAAAAGTATAAATTAATCATATCAAAATCATTACTACTTTACTTTTAGATCATATATTTTCCATTATACTATAATTCAGAAACATACCTGTAACTTAGCCAGATTGTACTAAGTTATTTTTCTTTTAATTTTTCGTAAGAACATAGCATAAATATCCTTAAGATTGTTGGAATTCTTACGAAAAATACTTCATCACGAACATGTGTAGGGACTTTTCTTTTTCACGAACACTTGTAGGGACTTCCCTTCATCACGAACAATTGTAGAGAATTTTTCGTAGCTTGAGGCATGCCAATGGCACTGTCCTTAAGGATATTTCACCCGGTATGGGTGTATCCCTCAGGATTCAACAAGCTCTTCTAGTACAAAACTTGGAGCCAGAATCAAACAAAGATTTATTTTGGTGAAAAACCCAGCAAAAGAAAGGAGAATAATTTATGTTTTCGTCATTTCTATCTAATCACCAAATGTTAGGACTTGAATTATATAGGAGGAAGATCATCAACCAATAGGCTGACCATCTGATAATAAACCAACGTTATCATCAGTTTGAATGCCAAGTAATGACACTTTAAAGATTGTTATTGAATAAGAATAAATACGAGTAAAGAGCTAACAACGGTAATTCCACCGTTTAGAGTATATAATGACTATTCAATATGGTCTTTTATTGGGTAGAATGAATAGGCTCATTATTAAGGATTTCAATGCCTTCAACGGATAACATAGAGTACATACTCATTTTGAAAACTTTTAAGACAATTTGATCAAATTGAAGATAATAATAGCGTTTGAAAACGTCAAATTCATTCGACATGAATTCTGCCATTAAGGCTAATAAAAGTGAGGTGATGAATGGCTAGTAAAGAATAAAGAATATGGTAACTTATTTTTAAGATATTAAAAAGAAAAGAATATTTTTCTAACACATTCATACCACTTCCACAAATTAATTCATTTTCGAATTAACCTTGCAGTTGCAGTTGGAGAGGGATTTTTAGCCAGGGACATAACATTCGAAAACACAGCAGGGCCGGAAAAACACCAAGCAGTAGCACTTCGGGTGGGGGCGGATCTCTCCGCCTTCTACCGATGTGACATGCTAGGGTACCAAGATACTCTTTACGTCCACTCCAACCGTCAATTCTTCGTGCAATGCTTCATTTCTGGCACAGTTGATTTCATCTTCGGTAACGCTGCAGCCGTGCTACAAGACTGCGACATCCACGCGAGGCGTCCCGGACCGAGCCAGAAGAACATGGTCACGGCCCAAGGGCGAACAGATCCCAACCAGAACACCGGGATCGTGATTCATAAATGTAGAATTGGGGCCACATCAGATTTGAAACCGGTTCAGAAGAATTTCCCTACGTATTTAGGTAGGCCTACCTATTTGCAATCAGTTTATTATGATACCATTATCTATTTTTTTCAATTTTACCACTATTGTTTATTTTTACTTTGATTATCTTTATTACTTTTGCCGTCAGTAATTTCTTTCTTTAATATTTTGATCAAAACTTATTTACTCTTGCATTTTTTTTTCAAACTGTTCTGAAAAATATATTTGTTTTAGTCGAGTGTCTATCGGAAACAACATTTCTGCCAAAAAAAAGTTAGGAGGTCTGCGCACCCCATCTTCCCCCAACCCCACCTGTGGAATCTTATTGGTATGCTGTTGTTGTTATTGTATTCAGGTAGGCCGTGGAAGGAATATTCAAGGACCGTGATTATGCAATCGTCGATCACGGACGTGATTAGTCCGGTCGGGTGGCACGAGTGGAACGGGGATTTTGCACTAAATACGTTGTTTTACGGGGAGTATCAGAATACGGGTGCTGGAGCACGGACAACAGAAAGAGTGAAATGGAAAGGATATAAGGTTATTACTAGTGCAACTGAAGCTCAAGCTTATACTCTCAACAGTTTTATTGCTGGAAACAGTTGGTTGAGCTCAACTGGATTCCCTTTTGCTCTTGGTCTTTAGAACTCTTTCTTTGTTTTGTTGTTTGTTTTGTTTTGCTAGAATTTTTGTTTGAGTGTATTTCTTTGACATGGTTAATTAGTTTGAGAAGGGCTAATTTTTCACTGAACTTTTATTTGGCTTAATACATGGCAGCCCCTTAAACTTGCTAACAAATTTCATTTAGAGTAAACTCAAACTACAGTTTGTTAAATTGAACACCTGAATACATGATAAAGTGTTTCAATTAGATACTTTCGATTCGAAGTTTGGAAAAACTTTTGCGCGTGTTTGCAAGCGTCTATTAGATAGTTAAGTTAATCACATAAACTATATTATCTCTTTTAATGATACGCATCAATCTCAATTAGAAAACGTATTGGGTTTTACGACTTAATAAGTTGAATGCATATAATTCAAGGAGATAACATATTTTATGTTGTTAATTTAATAACCTAATAGACTCTTGAGAACACCCGCAAAAGCTTTTCCAAAATTGGAACTGAATGTATTTACTTGGAACACTTTGTCATGTGTTTAGATGCTCTGAAACAAGCTATAGTCTAGTGTCTAAATGAAATTTGCTGACAAATTTACGGAGTTATATATGTATTGATAAGCCTTTTTATATTATTGCGTCAATGTCTAAACTATGTTTTGTTACATAAGTCACTCAAATTTACCTAACTATCACGATAATCACTAAATTATTTTTTGTAATTAAACTGTCACTCAATTTTGTCTAACATTACATAAAGTCATTGTGAGGAAATAATGGAGACATTTTCGTTCTATGATACTTGATTAAAGCTTTTATTGCTTCAATAAGTCAATTATTTTGTACTATATTTTCTCCGGATCAAAAAGAGTGTACAGTTAGTCATTTGCACATTCATTAAGAAAATATTAACTCCTAGATAAAAATAGGTAATTTAACTAAACTAATCCTAATTAAATAGGTATTGGGATTTGATTATATAATATTTAATAGGGGCAAATTTGTTAAGATAAGGATAATTCTTTCTTGATTTAATAAGTGGACACTCTTTTTTACCCTAGAAAAAAAGCTAAGTGGACACTCTTTTTAATCCGAAAGGAGTACCATTTTAGTTGTTGTCCTCGTCAATTTCTTGAACTATACAGGTGTCCTAATTGTTCCTCGACACGAATTGGATGCTATAAAAGTCAATTCATACTCAGGCTCCCCCCATTTTAATACCTCAAGAAGTTGACGAATTGGATCATTGGATGCTTATAGAGTCAATTCATACTAAGGCGACATTTTAACTACCTCAAGAAGTTGCTATCAACATACGTTGTGCCAACGAGGCGCACCTAAAATCTTAAAAGAAGACAAGTTATGTCTTCATACCTAGTACTCCCTCCGGATTAAAAAAGAGTCCACTTAACCTTTTTTTCTTGGATCGAAAAAAGAGTTCACTTAGCAAATCAACAAAGAATTAACTTTGTTTTTCCATATTTGCCCCTATTAAGTGTTATATGATCAAATCTCAATGCCTATTTATTTAGGAGTAATTTAGTCAAATTATCTATTTTTGTCTAGGAATTAGTATTTTCTTAAGTGATGTGCAAATGGCTAAGTGGACTGTTTTTTTATCCGGAGGGAATAGTATTTATAAGTTTGTTCCTTTTTTTTTCTAACCAATAATCAGTTACAAGCTTTAAAAAATGATCAGATAATGCCATTGGTTGTGTCTGCGTACCCTAATATAATCAAACATTTTTATAACGGCATCACTAGGTTGCTACAGCAAGATACTGTTAGAAAACTATATAATAGTAGAATACAATACGAAAGTCGATTCCAAAACTAAATTGTTATAGTAAAATGTTATATATAGATGGCTATTATAAAAAGGTTAGAATAGATAGTTGTTATACATTGAGAGACCTTCGAAGCAAATTAATCAAATATAGAAGATAAATATAATGTTATCAACCGACCAGATGATACATTGAGTCCTCACCACCATCAAAACTTACTCCCATTTTATTACTTTTTTCTTTCTAAGATGTTCTTAAAAGAAAAAGATACATTTAAATTTCAAATATCTTTTTTTATCTTAAAATTTGTGTATATATATATATATATCAAATATATTCACGTGACATAAAATGAAGTAAATAGATAAATGTCACGTTGCAAGGACCTACCTTTTATACCCCACGACTCCAAACCTCAATTAATTAACTATATCTTAATCTCATATAAGTCATATCTATTGGGTTCAGCTAATATAATTCATATATTTATAGTCCTTTTTCGCTATTATTAAGAGAAGTAATCATAATTGATCTTTTTAATGTTGCTACTCAACGTACTATAAGCTTCATTTTGAATTCCCCCACTTGAAACGCACTTTGCTTTGTTACGATAGGAACATTTTATAAAATAAAACATGTCCTGGCATGACATCCCTTATTGGTTTGATAGTTTCCCTAAGGAGTATTATTTATTATCCATTTTAGCTTATACAAAGACACCAAAAAAACTAGCACCAAGCAGTTAATATAAATTAAAGTCCCACAATAATACTGCAGAGCAAAGACTAGCATTCTGTTTATAGTTTCTCCATTTGTTTTCCCTCCATTAGGATCAATGGCTGTGATAAACTCTCTTTCAACACCTATTCTAATTACCAAATCATCTTCCACAAAAAGGACAAGGCTGCCTGCTCAGAGACACTTGGTGTTTGCAAGTAGTGACAATATTTCAATCAACACCTCCACAACAACAACAACAACAGCTACCACTAGTGAAATTACAACTACTATTAGTCCACTTAAGATGGGATCAACTTCCAGCAACATGCTAAAGGTATTTTCTTTTATTGCTTAATTGGTATACACAACAATTATCATTATTTTTATTTTTGTTTCTTATCATTCTTCTTAGAACGTATTGATTCGATTACATAAGTAGGACCTAGTATGTTGATACACAACCAGCACCCTGGCTGTATTCAGTAGCGGAGCCAGCATATATATTAAGGGGTGTCAAAGAATATAAATATGTTGCTACCCTGGTTCGAACACACAACTTTAGGGAAATTTAGCAACCCCCTACCCACTTCACCAAACCATCAACTTGTGTCAAAGGGTATCAACACTAGTATACATACTTATAAAATCAAAACTTCATCAATCTATACAATGTGATTTTCCGGCGAAGGGGTGTCGTTTGACACCCCTCAGGCAAGGGTAGCTCCGCCCCTGGCTGTATTTTAACGTGAAAATGACAAAAATGGTCCCTTATGCTCAGGAGTATGTTCAAAGTGGTCTTTTAAGTACATTCCTATACAGTCTTGATCTTTTATGTTGGCTAAAAGTGAACATAATTGGTTCCGTTAAATTTTAACAAACTCTATTCGTTAGATTTGATGAGAACAATAGGGGACATGCAAAAGGATTTAGCGGGAACTCACATTTGGAGGTGCACGAGGGTTTGCTTTTTTTGGTCTATTTTCTAGAGTCTGGTACAACTTTTGAGGTGCAACTGATGCTATTTTTGGTATTTTTTGTGTGTCTAATGCAGTTTTTGTGTTGTGATTTTTAGGATTTGATTGGACTTCCTTGGTGTTCTGGTTAAATCTTTTTCTTTCACAATTTTCCTCAAATATAACAGAGAGTTTATTAAAATATTTGACAGAGATTGAAAGTGTTCCATTTTTGGCAAATTTAAAGAACCAGAACTACTCACAATATAATATTTAAGGGATTACTTTGAAACTACTCCCAAACATAAGGGACTTTTTTTTTCATTTTCTCTATTCTAATTTTCCTTTTATATATTTTTTTTATATATATTTATAGGTATTTGAAGATAAGTCAACGGGTGTAGTTTGTTATAGAGATGAGAATGGAGAGATCCAATGTGAAGGATATGATGAGGGCCCTCGTTTCTGCCACCAACTGCCTATGTCTTCTACTAAATCAAGGTATATAATTACATTAGTGCAATGATTAGTACTAATAAATACATAATCTAATTTTTAAGACTCACTATGACATGTGTGAATGTACAGAGATGAAGAGATTATAGAGCTCCTCCAACGAAATTGGCTTCATATAGCTGGTGCTGCTGAATGAACAGATTTTGTGCAATATCAACAGACTCATGCTGATAATAACAAAAGAAACAGAATAAAGATAGCTTGTTTCTGTTTCCAAGCCTACTTGTTCGGTTTTTCTAATAGTATCAACAAAAAATCGACAATGTCTCAAGTCCAAACTAATTAGCTACTGTTATATGAATCTTATGTCTTCATTCTGTTCCATTCAGACTCATAATCGTCGTTCTAATAGAATGTTTTGACAAAAAGAAAAGAGATATTGACTTGCTTGTTTCCCTGGTGAAAATGTAAATAGTTTGATTTATGTATTGACAATTCACCTTTCCCTTTCAACCCAATGTTTTGCTTCCAATCACCTTTTGCCATTTTTTTCTTTTGGGCTCTGACTTAACTCAGTTTACTATAAGGGACAATGGAAGTACAATTATAGAGTCCTGTTTCTTCTAAAGATGCATCAAGCTTCAACTTTAACATAAAAGCAGGGAATGTTTAATCATTCAACCATAAAACAACTCAAAGATACATATTGGCTGCCTAATACAGAGGCTTTAGAAATGGACCCTTGATGATACAGAAGAAACAAAAGATATACTATAGAGGTTGGTCACTAGATGGAATGTGCCTTAATCCTTCAACGACTATCTAAATAAAAATTTCGACAGTAACCAGATAATTCCTAAGTACGGAATGTTGAAATATTATGGACCTAATTGAATATTTGTGATATCGAGGATTCATACAACCGACCAAACTAGCTTGGAATTGACATGTTGTTGCTGTTCCACAGTAACACTATCCCTAGTTTTGCAGCCTTTAAATATTGGAGCCACTTAAAAGTCTTTTTACCATTTGGACCAAAAGATATCGAAGCCCAATGCATGGAAACTTTTGAGTGACTCTGCTTTCATTTATTTTCAGGTAGATAAACCAAAAGGAATATAAAGTGAGCATACAGATCAATCCCATCAGGGAGGGGGGGGGGGGGGGGGGTAAGGAAAAGATAACAGACAAAATTTATATAAAAGATCGAGTTACTAACTTCAGCAGCATAAACTTTATCCAAAATCATGCATTGACCAAAAATAGCAATTGATCATTTGTAACTCATGTACAACTTGGGTTCTACACAAGGAAAAAATCATGATTGAAAAAGAAAAAAAAAAAAGATGTACAAAAGAATTTCTTGAAGGTAAACCTATGTCTATGTAGGAGAAATCTTTCACTAAAGCTATAATCCTCCATCAATGTCTTCTAAACAAATAATGATGTGTTCCCTCACTAAGGAGAGTACCCCTAGAACTGCAAACTGCATATCAAAAGAATTGAAAAAATGGGGAGAGATATATGAACCTAGTATAACCGGGAATCCCAATAATACGATCAATATACAAGCAGATATACAGAGTCACTCCGTAGATTTTCCACTTTGCGAGTTCTCTCCACACAAATCATTCTGTGACTTGTTGGGAGTAATAGTAAGAGGTGACCAGTGATCAGCAACCATCAGAAAATAGGTAGTCATTGCCTTCCGGAACCTTTTTTTGTATTGCTTAGGTGAAATTACAGTCGGAGACACGTTCTTGGGTCCACCAAGGATGCCAGAGGCTTTAACCCATGTCTCCAGGTGCTTGTCCCATGTATACTGCCTCATGAAGTCAATAATCCCAAGAACGAGTTCATGCTTCTCTTCGTCGACACCAACCAATAGTGAGTAATCCATCACATCAACTGACTGCAAGAACTACTATATTAGTCCAAACCATAAAGAAATCTGCTAAAAATAGACTCACACAAATTTATAGGATTAGGCAACAAATATATCCAATCAAGTTGGCATAAACTTACAGCAAGAAAAGCAGTGTCATTCCAGACAGCTCGTTCCAAAAGTCTCTTGGCTTTGTTTCCAACAAAAATAGGTGAAGTTGGCATAGACTCGATCAAGTTCTGATCCAGCAAGACCTTATTGCTTCCACTAGAGTCGGGATTGTAACGAGACCGGGAAGATCCTTTAAGGTCATAAAGCCGCGTTAGATTCCTCCCAAATAGAAGGTTCTCCATAACTAGCACATCCATTTTAGTTTCCTTCCCTCCTTTAAGATGCTTAGATGTCACCTGCACATAAACAACAGAGTTAATTATGCAAAATGACTAGATACTCATAATCATAATTGACGATATCATGTCTCATGAAAATGCCGAAGCATATGAACAGTGAGGGAGTCAGGGAACAATCATGAAATTTGTTATTTTAGACACTAATTACACATCAAAGTTTGTCTTCATAGAATAGAAGAGAAATATGCAGCCGTTGTTTTGTGGTCAATTCACCCACAAGGCTATGGAACCATAACAACTATAACTCGCAGACCATAAAGATGACCATGTATTCATACAGATCATTACGTTCTTTTCTATAGGCAAAAGACCAAAAAGAAAGGTATCTCGTTTGCCCAAAACATCAGTGAAAATGGACTGTCCCCCTTACCAGATCATTCCCAGTGAAAACTTCAGGTGAAAGTAAATAGTAATTACAAACCCAAAGTGGTAACTCAAATTTGTCAAGTTAAACCATAAACCATTTATAAATTATGTTAAGCGCACCTTCCAAATGTGATAATCGTCTTTGCCCCTTACGAAATACTAGATTCACTATAAATGTGGCATTGTGCTGTTGCAGGTCTTTTCCTCTCTAAGACTATACGGATAACACAAATGACCTTATAAATCTTAATTACAAAATTCAAGAAGATCAAGTAATGAAGAGTAGTTAGAAATACCTGATAGATCCCCAGAATCTTTGCCAGGCAAGTAGGACTCCTTGAGCTTATTGATTCTGAAAGATACTTAAAATATGCAGGAGCAAACTTTATAAAAGATTCCAGTTCTGTCTTAGTCACTTGTTTGATAATGAATCGATCATCCAAGGTTTTAGCAAAGAAAACATTGCTCTTGCCTCCTTGGGCTCCCCATTTCTTACAGCGGCTTAGAGATCTTATGAAGTCCATCTCAGATGGGCAACATATCCTTCTCAAAGCATCAAAGCGCTTTGCGTAATAACAAGTCACTGTGTACTTCACTTTCCCAAGCGGTCCATCATCCGAAAATAAGACTCTGGCATGCATTGTCTTTGTGCATGAGAGCGGATCCAAAACCGAAGAGCTATGACTACTGGATGAGGACAAGAAACCATCATCTGTAGATCCAAGACTTTTGAAGGATTCTAATACCATTTCATCCATAGATTGAACGGACTGCAGACTTCCTGAGTCTTGGGACTGCAGTGGAAGGTTAGAGTCCAAACTAGTATCCTTTGACTTCTCTAGCTCTTCAGATAGTTGTGCAAGATAATCTGGTGAAACTAGTGCATAAGATATAATACTAGTGGGCTCATCATCATACACTGGTATAATGGTATCATTAACCCCAACAGGTAGGAGCAACCTGGCTCCACCTTGTGCCTCTGACTCTCTAAATGATGAAATGTAGACAGGGCTGTACTCGCCAAGCGTATCCAACTTCTGAGCACTTGGTAAAAAGTTTTTGTTCAGTGACCGGTAGAAGCTAATAAAAGACATACCTAACCATCCCCCGGCATCTTCCACATTTTCAGAGCTCTTAGAGGATAATGAAGGAGGAAATCCAGACGGCTTAATTCCGTTATGTTCCTCCACAGGGTCTTCAACAT
Organism: Lycium barbarum; assembly: GCF_019175385.1. NCBI lineage: Eukaryota > Viridiplantae > Streptophyta > Magnoliopsida > Solanales > Solanaceae > Lycium > Lycium barbarum. Next base: position 110,061,466 of record NC_083343.1, on the reverse strand, counting down.
CTACTTTTTCTGCTAATCTAGTTGTTGAAGAATCTGCTATAGGTGGTTCAGAAGATCTGCAAGTACCGTCCTTCAGCACTCCAGCACCGGAAATAGTTTCACCAGTCCAAGCTGCCTCAAGAGTATCTGACAAACTATCCGTGATCGAGGACTGCCCATCAGAAAGGGCTCTAGACCCCTCTGTATTGGATTCTGCGGATTGACTTTCTGTTCCAGCAGGAAGACCTGCTGGTTTCTCAGTTGCACAACTAGAATCAAAGAGAGCCTCAGATCCTTGATGATCTGTGTCCACATGATTCTTTTGGCTACCACTTACTCCATCATTAGATTTTTCACCAAGTGTTGGAGTTAAAGAAACAGAATCAGCGACATTCAAACTGTCACTCGGCCTGGCAGGATTATCTGGAGCAGTGAACTTATCATTACCAACCAGGGGTTTCTCTTCAGTAACGCAATGAGCCTCGCATTCTAAGCTGGCTGCATATACGAGACGGTGATCCCACATATAAGATTGGAAAATAAGTTGCCTTCGCAACCGATTAATCTCGAAAATATCAACAACAGGCTGCGCCTTTTTCGCCTCCTTGGTCAGAATTTTCTGGAGAGATTCCTGCTAATACACAATACCCAGGAAAACCCACAAAAAGATAATTAGCAATAGTTTTACAAATTTATTGGCTTTGAATCCCAAACATAAAGTGAGACAATCGAGAATTCCCACTCCATTAGTTTACATGATGTTAGAATCATGATACATATGAAAGTTTAAGTTTTAATGCAAGAGGTTAATAATGATAGCTAGCAAGTTAAGTTCTGATGCATCAAAGCAGATGTCAATAGAATCTGCAACATGGGCAGCAGGAGACAATTCCACCATTTTCTGTCTCCCAAGCACAAGGTGATAAAAGAACAAATACTGAACCATGAACAGTCACTGTCTTATTTCCTATCAGACTAAGCATAGAAATCCAATCACTGGGATCATTATAGCGAGACCTATTTGTACATAGGCTTCAGATAACTAGAGTGAAAGAGAGCAAGCGGAGACTCATACTTCATAATTACTGCCACGAAAACCCAACAACACACACAAACATAGGTGTGGAGAGAAGGAGAGAAAGCACTTAGTAATATAAGCAGGACCATGATATGCAGTGAATAAGAGGTCACTGACCTCCACTGAGATCTGAAACTCATTAACAGAAAATTCGGGTAAGGTCTTAAATTTATCTATAATCAACTCACATTCTCAGAATCCTTTGGATTTCGTATTAAGGACACATATATCTCAGACTTTGCAGAATCTAGAGACAATTTTATATTTAGAAATGAAGACTTTACTTCAAATTCTTCCTTCTCCTTCTGCAGCATTCCTTCCAAAACAGCAATTTGACCTCTTGCTTTAGGTGCTTTAGCACTGCTGTTATATTGACCACCACATTTTTTCTCCACCAAAAGACGGATTGCATTCAGAACCTCAGAAAACAAACGTTCAGCTCGGCCAATGACCTGCTTAAATCATGGCATGAAAACAAGTACACAGTGAGATCAGATGCCACTTTAGACCACTCAAAATTCTGAATCACATTCGCACCTCGTTTATTTCTTTTTGTACCCAGTCCTGATTTTTCTCATAGTTGAAATCCAGCTTTGCAGGAGGAAGGCACACTGAGTGAACATCAATTGACGCATAGCGAAAGCAAGCAACCATTTTCCCAAATCTGTACATGTCACAAATTTATTAACATTTCAAAAGATACTCAATAATAATTGATGGTACAGCATTACAAAAGACACTTGAAAATAAAAAGGGAACCATAGTTTTAAACTCAAGACCCTATAGAACTTTTATGCAGATTATTTTCATACATTGGCAAAACAAAATGCAAGCTAGACTAGGCAAAACAAACATGACAAAGAAGGAAGCAATAGAAATCAATCAAAAAATCCAATGAAGAAAAGTACTGTTAATTGAGCAGAACATGAAACCACCTAATCATGCCTAACAGATTTGACTATTAAGCATGACAAACCAAGAGAACAAACATTTGAAATGCTCTTAGATTTACAACACTGCAGGAAACAAACAGAATAAGAGCATACCCGTAAAACCGAAGACAATCTCTATGTAAAGAATGCCCGCAGCTAGCCACTCTGCTAGCAGCTGCATGGTTAGAAAAACTAAGTTCTAGGAACTTCCCGAAGGATAAGCCCCAAGCAGCATCAGACATCACTATTCTTTGAGTTGCTGGAGGAAAGCCCTTAACCCTTGGACATCTCAGGCACCTATGCCACATCCATATTTTTCCTTCCCTTTCGCCAGACAAAAGAAACTCTGGCAGCTTCTTAACCGAAATAGTTAAACTGCCTTGTCGATGAGTGTAACACTGAACATGTGCTTCTGAAGGCATCTCACATGAACGGCATCTATAACTCTGCAGAAGAAAAGGAAAAAAGAAACGATAAAAGATCTTTCCGGTCTCTTAATTATATTCTTAATGTTTCTGGCAAACATGGAAAGGACAGGGGAGAGATTTACTTGATCAAACAAATTGTCTCGTAGAAATCGACCCAGTGGCTTATCAAAGTTCCCATAGTATTTTATCCGAAAGAGATGGGACCTTTCACAGACAGTTCCCTTCCAAACACATCGGGACGATAAAGAAACTAAAATGCTTTGATGGTCAGATGGGGACGGAGGAAACTCTTCCTTTGATGAAGCTGGTTCATCGTGAACGTTTTTTCCGTCTAGTTGCAAAACCATTGGATTTGAGCCACTTTGGTTCACATCCACACTGCCATTTTGGACATTCTTTGACAAACAACCCTGTTCAATTTTATCTGAAGGCGCAAAACCGGTAGACAAGAAATGGTATCCTTGGGCATCTTGGATATTGTTAGCTATTGAAGGCTTTAATCTGGAAGACTCTATCATATGCACAATACCTCTGTCCACAGATGAACCAGACAGGGAGGGCCCAAAGAAGGCAGTATCAGTGCTTGCAGCAGTAGGGAACTCTGTCGTAACCATTTTCTGAGCACAAAGGTTTGCACCACCACATAATGGTGATTGAGTTTTCTCAGCGTAAGGAATGGTAAAACCAGGTATTGTTGAGATTGACCTGCCAATAGTTGATGATTTATCTGGAAGTGCTACAGTTATTGGAGAATTCAGAGGAAGATCAGGTAGAGATGCTCCCTCATCAGCAAGAAAAGAGGTTTCCAGAGCCAAATGATAAGCTGCAAAAATTGAATATTGAAAGACATGCTTTACTTTCTTCAACTCATCTCCATTTGCACCACGGAGTAATACCTGAGACAAGAAATACCATGAGAGCCCAAATATTATGTAGAAGTCCATATGACTAAATTTGCAATATGTACACATATGATGTCGTAAGAATAACTTGGCCATGATAAGAGACTGAAACCACCAATTTGCAGGTTGTCAAGTGTCTTTTTAGAACATAGTAAGACAACTGTAGTTGTAGTAATTGATGATAGACTTACAGTGCATCCCAGTGGCTTTGGACAGCCTTCAAAGTACATTAGAGTCTTCACCAGCTTCTTTCCACTCTGTCCAGCTGTACCATGCTCTTCAAAAAACTTCTCAACATGGAACGTGTCACAGAATCCCAACTTTCTAGATGAGAAATGATCTATTGAAGGTACTATTTGACTACCCGTGCAACGGGCTATACGCTCCAAAAGTGTCCTCTTGATATTTAAGACAAGGGATATGTCCTTTGCCAGGAGGTACTCTTGCGCATAGCGAGATACGGATTTTTCCACCAGAAGAACATCTGGTTGGTGCACATCAATTTTGGCAACAGCCATCTTGAGATGATCCATTTCCTAAATAGCAACACACATCTGTAAGCACAATATCTAAACACTATCTGCTCCAAATATGGGAAGACAAGGTTATTCATCAAAACCTGCTGCAACAAAGTATCAAAACTTGATAAGTGGTTAGAGACACGCTGGTATTCAAGAGCCCCTCCAAGGATTAATATGCGAGGCTTCTCTATTTTGGATGTCATTCGTCGATGAGCTACATTTTTCTTGCAGACAACTCCTTTCACCACCACACTGTTTAAGGGGACAAAGTTTCATATGAGAGGAATACTATTTCGGTTGTACGCAAGAACACAACAAACATGCTACAACATAAAGAGGTATAAAAGTTAGAGGCTACACCAGAAGAAGAAAAATGATTTCTAATCTTGACGAAGAATACACTCACGAGCAGAAGAAAGCTGCAACATGTATGTCATAAGTTGTTACCTTGCACAACTATATCTAGTTCACAAGTCATCGTGCGAAAAGCACTATGTCAAATCTATCGTCATTGCTTTGTAATTTGCAAAAAACCACTTTGACCAAATATTTCTTAAGGAAAGAAATACAGGTTCTGGAGAATAAGCCAAGTATCAAATAGAATTGTACCAGAGAAAGACTCTAGTATTTCAAAGTTTCTTCAGAAATCACAGCTAACAAAAGTATTGTGTGCATGTGTGTGTGTGTCTGTGTCTGTGTGAGAGAGAGAGAGAGACTGTGTACGAACATGAAACGTCAACAAAGCTCCTGTTTTCCAATTTAAAAAGTTTTCTGTTGCTCCTTATCCTAGTAACATAAGAGGCAAGGATCCAACACACAAGCTGAAAGGCATTGTGGACAAAACTGAAAATTATTTTCTCTTACCTGTCACTACGACGCCCAGATGCTACATATTTCACCTTTACGTAGCCCCCAGGGTCCATCCCTCCGCCCTTGCTAGTGTCTGGTTTCAGAAGTGTAGCAGCTTCCCATGATAGGGATGTAATAATCTCCAGCCAACTCTCTTTTTCATCTTCCTCATCAATGGCAAGGCCTTGAACCTGCATAAGCTGGGATACTAAAGCCCTGAAGTGGCCATCAACCACATTTTTCACAACCTTTTTCTGCTCTTCGTTTGACCTATCCCTACTTCTATACTCACCACTTCCAAAACTGCTTGATGACCGTAAACCTCCCCACTCTGCTGCAGCATCGCAATCATCATCATCATCATACATAAGTGCTTCCTTTTCATCTTCTTCATCTTCTGGTTCAGGTGGAAGCCACAGAACTCCATTGTTCTCAAAATCCACAGGTTCCACATTAACATCTTCTGCAACATTTATGGATGAAGGCACTTCACATTCATCAGAAATGTCCTGTTTTACAATCTGTTGGACTTCTTCGGAAGCCTGGGAATCAAAACTATTGTGTAAGGAAGAGCTGCTCACACTTTTTTCATCCATAGCTTCTCCATCAGGGTGTTCTTTATGTGGTCCATACTCCTTTTTGATCTCGTCATACTGAGCGGGACCATAGTAACTATTGACCAAATGGCCCTGCGAATCTAACTGGTAAATACCATATTCGTCTTCTTCATCATCACTCCTGATTCCACAATGTAGCAACAAACAGTTAACTGATACTGAAATGTGTTCTTAGACACAAGTAGTGGGAACAGCAGGTAACTACAAATGCAAAGCAACTCACAAAATAATTGGTTCGCTCAGGACAAAGTTTTCATACACAAATCAAAGTGCAATAAATAACTCTTACTGCAGATGAGACACATTCCTCTCAGAAATAAGACTGTTCAAGACGTAAATGACTCAAAAGATATATATGCTATCCACACTATTGCCAAGCTCCTTGTTATACAAACATATATCTAGCAGCATGTACTATGTAGGTTATAGAAGAGCCGGTCCAACAAGGAAGAGGTTCCAAAAATACTGCATGTTGTTCAAGAATGGATGAAGTAATATAAGAGGAGAGCCATGTGATCTGCAAACAAAGTTGTTCTAACTGTTCTAGTTCAACATCACGAATCATGTCAAGTCACTCATAAATTGTGTAAGGGTCTCCCGAGAGGTTTATAATGCCTTGAGCCGCTCCTCCCATTGCCTTAAGGTTTTGGGTTGGTGCTCATATTATTTCAGAGGTAGGTCGTATCGCTGGCAAATTACCTCGCAAGTTGCATAGAAGAAGTAGCATCATGTTTCCGACTTTCCGTCTGGTTGCAGGGAGATGGTTGGCCTATTATAAACAAAAGGACACGCATGCCCACACATCAACCATCACAAGGGCCTTAACGAGGCAGCAAACTTCAGTTATCAATGCTTTGCCAAATTGCTTCTGGTATCATTTCTTTTACTTTCTGCTGGATTACTTAAGAGAGGGAAGATTTTAACTTATGGAACAAATTGCACATTTGGTAATAGAAGTTCAAATTGTTAAGAACATGTCCGATTCATTGTCGTCAAGAATATGTTCAGATTCATTGTATAGAATTCTGTAGGCTAGTCTAGTATATTGTGTCTTAATTAGGAGGTTATCTTGCATTAAATATAATCCTTTTAAATAAGTTAACATACTCTTAAGAGTAGTTAACAACTCTTATTTAAAGAGCTCCTTTATATTGAATTTAATCATCATGAAAACAATTTATCTCTCCTCTCGTCTCTCTTTTCACATAAGGGTAAACCTTTCCAAGCCCATTCCCTCACTCACAAGTTTTAGTTTAAAGTTCAAGTGTGATCCCATTAATCGGATTACGCGTGCAACAGGGTGTTGGATTAATAGTTGTCCAGCTTCCAAATAGATTTCTAAAAGTGTTGGGTTCATCCACTAATAACGTTGAAGTTTTTGGTTAGTACGTGTATTCTTTTACATAGCTCAAAAATTTGACCTATCTTAAGTTCTTAACATTACACAACTGGATATCTCATTCACTGTCAGTATGGTTAGCCCATTGTAGGAATCTCAAGATAGTCACTGGAATGCTGCTCGAGAAAAAGCCTGCCTGGTGATCTACTTGAGAGTTTGCAAGGAAGACAGCTAAATACCCGGAATTAAAAGATAAGGATTTCCAGAGGTCAATATCTGCCATTGAGCCTCATATCCTAAGTGCCTAAGTATGAGTTGAGAGAGAGCATTCTTCGGTATATTAAAAGCAACAAAACCTTCCATATGAGGACTAAGGAAACACTGATAATATAGCATATGTAGATGCAGATATGTCCAGATCACCCTCTTTGATAGATGGTCTACATCGGTATATATTTGTTTAATAACCGTGGTGCCCGGGTCAGCTTGTGCGCACCTCGATTAATTCCACGGGATACCTACCACCTCCCCACCAGCAACAGGTACCAGGTAACTCTGTCCAACAAGGCTAGGACGGATGGGAAGAAATCACCTAGCGTTTTGTCTCTGTTGAGATTTTAACCTGAGACATCATGGTTTTCAACCCACTTCATTGACCACTAGGCCACAACCTTGGGTGACATCCACATCGGTATATTCTGGAGAGAGAGTTAAGAATGATTGACGGAAGGAGAGAAGCAGAGAAACAAATTAAATTCTAGAGAAGAGAAAAAATTAAATCAATCTAATCCCAAACGATGTACCTTCAACCCCAAAGGTTAAGCCATGTAAAAAGGTGTGTCTCCTACATCAGTTTGTGGATTACAATCATACACACTAATCCCTACAGGTGCCATTTTGATTGGCGAAAACTTGATGTCGTTAAAAAAGTAAGAAGCAAGAGGCAATTGCAACATCTGGTGCAGAACCTGAGTATTGAGCTACGGCCTTAGAGACACATGAGTTTATGTGGTTGATTTAGCACAAATCCCTGAGAGGATTCAAACATGCAATCAAGCATAATGAAAGAGCAATACCTCAGAGTTAGGATGTCCATATAATATGGGAACTAGGGTCAGAAATGCTTTCTTCATTACTTAGTAAGAGATGTCCATAGTGTTTAAGGCAATCTACCCCTTCACATTTACAAACAAACAACAACATAACCAGTGTGGTCCCACAAGTTGGATATGGGGAGGGTGGGGTGTATGCATACCTTACCCCTACCTTAGTGGGGTAAAGAGGTTGTTTTTGATAGACCCTCGGCTCAAGGAAATCGTTTTCCAGAACAGGTTTGAATCGCATTTGCAAAACAAGGAAGCTCATAAATGTTACAACTTTCCAAGCAACAATCATTGACAATATAACAGTTGGTTTGATTTCTTTTTCATTAATTGGTGGAAATTGAACTGATAATAGAAAATGTCAGATGTACCTTGTTGCGCAAAATGCATATTGGTTGTCCAAAACCCCTGTATTAGCAGGATCATAGCTCCCTCTAGCTGTTGCAACACTTTGCCTGTCTAGAGAAGATTCCGTTACAACCGATTTGCATGGACTAATTACAGAAGACTGTGGCACTGAAGTAAAGGTAATGCTACTACTATCACCAGTTCCACTAGACTTGAAGCTGATAAAACTGGCTGCAGAAGGCGAAGAACAACTAGTGTGCACGTTAGCAACCCGAGGTCCATGATGAACACTAGAAGTTAAACCTTGTTCCCATTGCTTGTAACAGTAATTGCATACTCTAATCTTTTCCCACTCTTCTTGTAGTGGCCTTGGTTCACTAGATGGAGCTGGAACCCAATTTGACGTGCACTTAGCACAGAAAACCCGTCCACATAGACGACAATGATGCCTACGATTAAACAATGTGAATTGAGTATCACAATCATAACACACCCGACAACTATGATCGGGCATCCAAAAATCCCTCGATACATTATCAGGCTCAGACCGCCAAGGGATCCACGATTTCAGTAACTTTAAAAGATCAGAGAATGTCCTATTCGAGGCATCCATCGACATTATATAGGCCTTTGCCTCTCATTGCTATCAGGGGCAGAGCTAGAGTATTGGCTACGGGTTCATCCCAACCCAGTAGCTCTGATTCAAACCCTCTATTTGTCTTAAAAATCCATTAAACACGTACAGATTGTTAAATTCAGAACTCATAAATTTCAAATTCTGGCTCCGCCTCTGATTGCTATAACCTCATTATTCAATAACAAAACTCATATCCAATTACTTTAACAAATCAACCTTAAAAAAGGGTCTAAATCCAACCAACAAACTAAAGCCCCTAACAAGTGGCTGGCATTGAAGAATCAAACAAACTCTTTACTGATTATAGAACTGTTTTTTTTTTCTTTACTACTCATAATTCATTTATCAACATTCTCCAAATCCATATATACATATCAAAATTGACTGTCCATAGCTTCTCACAGAAGCCAATTCTTGATATGGTAATAAAATCAATTCAAAAACTCCCTATACAAAAATACAAAAAACCCAAAAAGAAAAATACCTTGCTATTTAAAAAAAAAAAAAAAAAAGATACCCAATTCACCTCAACAACAAAAGATTGAAACTTTAACCTTTATGTCACAAACTAATAAAGGGAACAAGTTTCCTTGAAAATACATATAACCCTGTAAAAAAAAAAAATCAAAACATATCCGATTAAGATGAATTGGATTGGATATATATACCCTTATAAAGATCAATCATTTTGGACATAAATATAAAAAGTGAATCAAAACATGTTTTTGAAGATATGAATGAAACAAGAAAAGGACAGACGCCGCAATCGCCTTTTTGCAGAATTAAATTTATGATGGAGCAGATGAAGACAAAAAAAATGAACCAATTGAAGGTTGCCACGTAGATCAATAGACCCCACCTCTTGCGGAAGAGGAAGTAGGTGAGTACGTAGATTATTTAACGGGAAATAACACACTACACGTCTATTTTATATTATTCGAAACGCTCATTTTATACATTATTATTATGGGTGCTGCTAAATAGCAGAACCCACTTTAACAAAAGTGTCAAAATTGGGGGTGGCCCACAGCAAAATGACCAGAATATCCTAACTCTCAACAGCTAACTTCTCTTCTTTAATGTAGTGTTATGATTAAAGTAAGTCACACTAAAATATAAATGGCAATATTTAAATGAGATGCGTACACCTATATTATACAGTGGGCCAACCTAACAATATGCACAACTTTATTTATTTTATACTTTATTATACGATGGGTCAGCCTAAACAATATACACAAATTTACTTATTGTTTCTTTCATTATACGGTGGGCTAACCTAAACAATATACAAAGCCTTAATTCTTTTTCTCTTTTTTTCCTTTTTAGAGACATTTAACCCCTAAACCAATTAGTAAGAATTATATACAAGAATAACATATCTGTTATAAAATATATATATATATATGAATGTCCATATAGTCTAGGTTTTCCACATGTCCTAAATAAGAGTAGGTACATGTACATTTGGTGGCATGTATGAAATGAAGAAAATGAAGCAAGGTACATGTACATTTGGTGGCATGTATGAAATGAAGAAAATGAAGCAACACAAGTTTGATTTTAACTCTTGGTGTTGTCATTGATGACTTCATCAAGAGATTTACCATCTCTATAAATAGATGGTTAAGTTCTCAATTTGTGAGGAGATATCAACAAGAAGTGAAATACAATCTCTCCCTCCTTTCTACAAAGTTATTAATTTGCTTCTCTTGTTTATTTCCAATTATGTAGTTTTATAACACGTTATCAGCACGAGACTCTACCACTATTAATTGGATTCCAATAGATTGACGAGTTGCTCTTTTGATTGGGGTATGATACTGATCCGAACACTCTGTCTACGAAAACCTTTTGATGAGGAAGGTTTGCACTTTGAATTCGTAGCTTTATTACTCAACCTCAAAGGAAAGTAATTGAGATGTAAGTATTTTTCTGTCACGTAAATTTATGGCTACATATACCTCAAATAAGTCTGGTAGATTTATTGATTATGTTATTATATATGCCAATGACTTCAATATTTTCTTATTACAATAAGTTGCGCAAATGCTTTTTGAATATAGCTACTATCTGTATCTATTCTTGTTAATCATGGAATTTTAACTACTGGACAACACGGAAGTTTAGTTTGTAATTATCCGGATATGTAATATTTAAATTATCTTAATCATGTTTTTTATGATAATTTTTAATTTATGCCTATGTCACATGAAGTGATAATATTATCATAAGCATATTGTGATTACAATTGAAGATATGTTAGAGAAAAATACTCTACGTTATGTGGATACCTTGATTTGCTCCTGAAGTAGCAACATCTTAAAAGAGGTATTAAGCTATCATAATTTGATATGCTCAGAACACGCAGAGATGATTTTGTTCTATTCCTGAAGAATGAGAACTTTTGATAAATGTTACAAATACATATTCATTCCCTGAAGTGAATGTGATAATATGTAGCAAAGCCTATAAATATAAACGTGCATTTGATTGTGAAAATATCATGATCCATCTCCAGAAGAGATAATTATTTATTTACAAGTATCATGACACTAGCAATGTTCAAATAATATTTGATTATGATAAATAAATTGAAGTCTCTTGAAGATGTTATATATGATAATACCATTCATCGTAGATCGTAATTGGTACGATCGGAACACTGTAGTAGACCTGAAGTTTACTAACAATAAAAATGGTTATCATATTGAGACTACAAATGATTGGAATATTAAATATCTTCAAGTTACTATGGGTAAGAAATACACAAGTGCAATGTTACCCGAGCATGATGAGATCACATACCACGATAAACCAGAAGTTTATTGATATACAATTTCATGCAATACTAAACCAGAAGTTTATTAAAAGAAATAGCACTCGTCATAGTAAACTTGAAGTTTACGGGTACAGATAATTTTATCAGTTGACAAGACCATTTTGATCGTCCTGATTTAAATCTGATATGCTAATTGAGTATTAAAACATATTGAAGAACTAGAAGATTCTTTAAGAATTTGTTTGTGTTGCTTGTTTTCATGATAAGTTGATTACACCAGCTAATGTTGGGACTGAATCCCCAAAATTTTGAAAAATATAAAAGGTGAATGTGGGCCCCTTCACCTATAATGTGATGTCTTAAATAGATGCATCTATGAGACGGTCACATGTATGTTTATTGTCAACTGGCAGTTTGACATTTACGAAGTTGCTTGCTCAAAATGATTGAGTTGGAAGCACAATTTTCAGAATATGTAATCAAGACAATCATCTTGATAATGCTGGTTTATATCTAAGTTGGTTTGGCATTAGATGCCTCCATAATACAGCTAAACCATTGCTTATGAGAACAGAGTTTCAGATGTTAGTCTGAGATATGATATATTGCATACAACAGCACTTGTATGCTTCAGATTAATAAATTTTGTTAAATTCTCCCCTCATATTTGGTTCAGGGTCAGGAACTAGATATTTCCATCTTTTAGCATTTGATGTGTGGTACATGATTAATGGATATACCATGATGCACACAGATGGATTTTCCCAAAGAAAATGGGAACATATGTCACTAAAATAAGGGGGAGAGAATAAGCAGCTAAGAAATATGTTGTGAATTATCATCAGTATGATCCTCAGATAAAGCATTTGCTGACCCAACTATTTCATATTTCATCTGCAAAATGCTCCTAATGTCCCTGAAGGACAGAGTCTACAACATGCATGGAGCATGGTAGATCAATCGGTTCCAAATATAATAATCCTTGAAAAAAAAGGAGGAGAAAATGATCATAATAAGGAGGCAAAGTGCTCTTGAAGAGCCGACAACATAACACTTCATGAAACCTTATGCGAGGTTCAGGTACCTGAAAATAATGAAGTGATGAGATCTCAGTAAGTTATGTCGAATTGCGAACCGATACAACATGATATCTTGTCGACAATATTTTGATACAATATAGCGCAATATTGTAAAATATTGTGAGGATCTAAATTCTACATCTATTAAAGCATGCTGACTTAGAAATTATTATCAAGTGAAATGACGCATCTTGGTAAGCATAAAGCTTATTTGACCTGCTGTCCAGACACCAGAAGATGTCATATCATTTAAATAGAAATAGATGTTTTCACATCCTATATGAATTACTTGACAAAATTTATATGAAAATTTCTGAAGGATTCAAAATGCTTGAAGCATATACAAATTCTTGGGAAACTTGTTTATAAATCCTTAAATGGATTAAATGAATCAAGGCTGATGTACTGAAATCGCCTTAATGAATATTTATTGACGAAGGGTACCAATAAGATCATGTTTACCCTTGTCTCTATATGATAATCAGAACCTTTCATATTATTATGCAAGTTGATGACTTGAATATTATTGGAGCTCTTGAAGAGTTTCCAAAAGCACTTGATTATATCTGCTGAAATGAGAAAATTGAAATGGTCCTGAAGTACCATATATTTGTGCAGTTGATGCATTTATATATCTTATTATAACTACAGGCATGATATAATTTACTCCAATAAGGAGTTATTGAAATAGATCAACTGCATATTGCAAATGAAAGCCCTGACATGAATATATTTGTCCTAACCAATACTATCAAGTGTTTTGGACATACAGGGCATTCATCTGATCGACATAAGAATTCAATCCAGATGTTTTATCTATTTCCATGAAGGATTATTGTCATGACAGTCAAATCATAGAAAGACAACAAGAGATTATGAAGCAAGTCATGATGTACTTGTCCTAATTGCAACAGTATTATACGGCGATGATGCAACTCTATCTGAGAAAGGAAGATACAGATCATCAACCAGTTCGTCAAATGATCATTTGACAGATCTGATAAAAGCTCTGTCAATCTCAAGATATGATAAGTTCATATACAAGATTTGTTACATCATCGTCAAGAATTATGTGATGCTTTAATCAGGGGGAGCAAATACGCACTGTACTCTTTTTCCCTTGACCGAGGTTTTTGTCTCATTTGGGTTTTCCTGGCAAGGTTTTTAATGAGGCAGCTCTCAAAGCGTATTATTAGATATGTGTACTCTTTTTCCTTCATTAGGACTTTTTCCCACGGGGTTTTTTCCTAATAAGGTTTTAACGAGGCACGTCATCTATTAATGGTTTAAAGCAATCTGGGCGCATGTGGTATAACCGCCTTAGTGAATATTTGTTAAAGGAAGGCTATACAAATGATGCAATTTGCCCATGTGTTTTTATAAAGAAAGTAATATCGGAGTTTGTTGTACTTGTTGTATATGTTGACGACATAAACCTTATTGGAACTCCTGCAGAGCTCAAAAAGGCAATTGATTATTTAAAGAAGGAATTTGAGATGAAAGATCTTGGAAAGACAAAATTATGCCTTGGTTTGCAAATTGAACATTTGACAAATGGCATTTTTGTCCATCAATCTGCCTATACAGAGAAAGTGTTGAAATGATTTTATATGGATGAAGCACATCCATTAAGTACTCCGATGGTTGTTCGATCACTTGATGCGAATAAAGATCAGTTCCGACCTCAAGAAAAGAATGAGGAAATTCTTGGTCCAGAAGTACCATATCTTAGTGCAATTGGTGCACTAATGTATCTTGCCAATACCACAATGCCTGACATAGCATTTTCAGTTAATGTGTTAGCGAGACATAGTTGTGCTCCTACAAGGAGACACTGGAATTTTTAAACACATATTGAGGTATTTAAAGAGGACTATCGATTTGGGCTTATTTTATTCTAGCAATTGCAGTCCCAATCTTGTTGGTTATGCCGATGCAGGGTATTTATCTGACCCACACAAAGCTAGATCTCAAACAGGCTATGTATTTATTTGTGGGGGCGCTGCCATACCTTGGCGATCTACAAAGCAGTCTATTGTGGCTACCTCATCAAATCATGCTGAGATAATAGCTATTCATGAAGCGAGCCGTGAAGTTGTGTGGCTGAGGTCAATGATACATCTCATTCGATAAAAGTGTGGTTTGAAATGTGATAAAATACCCACAATCTTATATGAAGATAATGCAGCATGCATTGCCCAATTAAAAGGAGGATTCATAAAAGGAGATAGGACAAAGCACATTTCACCAAAGTTGTTCTTCACACACGAGCTCCAAAAGAATGGTGATATCAACGTGCAACAGATTCGTTCAAGTGATAATATGGCTAATTTGTTCACCAAGTCTCTACCAACTGCAACTTTCGAGAAGATGGTGCACAAGATTGGAATGCGAAGACTCAAATATTTGGACTGAAGTTCTCATCAGGGAGAGTTAATACATGTTGTACTCTTTTTTCCATACAAGGTTTTGTCCCACTGGGTTTTTCTTTTAAGGTTTTTAATGAGGCAACCAAATGTATATTATTAGAAATATGTACTCTTTTTCCTTCACTAGAATTTTTCCCACTGGGTTTTTTCTAGTAAGGTTTTAACGAGGCATATTATCTATCAATGGATATCCAAGGGGGAGTGTTATAAAATATATATATGAATGTCTATATAGTCTAGGTTTTCCACATGTCCTAAATAAGAGTAGGTACATGTACATTTGGTGGCATGTATGAAATGAAGAAAATGAAGCAAGGTACATGTACATTTGGTGGCATGTATGAAATGAAGAAAATGAAGCAACACAAGTTTGATTTTAACTCTTGGTGTTGTCATTGATGACTTCATCAAGAGATTTACCATCTCTATAAATAGATGGTTAAGTTCTCAATTTGTGAGGAGATATCAACAAGAAGTGAAATACAATCTCTCCCTCCTTTCTACAAAGTTATTAATTTGCTTCTCTTGTTTATTTCCAATTATGTAGTTTTATAACAATATCTTTTTAAAAGTAACAAATATAGCACATTGAATAGAAAAAAAATATAAATACAGTAATAAACTCCGATTATAGCCAACCCTCTCCATTAATTAATGAAATCTATTTTCATTAATACAATTTTACTCATTTACTTTTTTCTCTCACTTCCACAATGATCTCTCTCCCCACCTACTAAAAGGCTTGTCAATCAAGTGTGATAATATATATGCTATTGTTGGTGATTTTATTTAGATAAAGAGCAACTATTTAAAATCATTTCACAATCTCACATTATAGAAGCAACAATGCTGCCATTTTTATTTGGAATAACCACTACGAGTTTAATGCTAATTTTTCACTAGATTGAATGCTCAAAGTTATAGATGATAGAAGATGGTGAACCAACTTATATTATTCTATTCTAAACTAACTTTTAAATAACCTCTTGAACATAAAACATATATATAAAAATATTAAAATTGATATTATTCATGCGTATATCAAAAGGAATCAAAAGGCTCAAATATGTCATCGAACTATCAGAAATGGCTCATTTATGCCACTCGTTGAAAGTTTGGCTCAAATATGCCGCTGTCGTTACCTTTTTGGCTCATCCATGCCATTATTCACTAACGGTGGTTTTAAAATACCAGATATGCCACGTGGCAAAAATTATTGGTCCACGTCACTTAAATGAAAACCAGCCAAAATAAATCCTAACTATACAACGAGTGGCATATTTGAGCCAAACTTTCAACGAGTGGCATAAATGAGCCATTTCTGATAGTTCGATGGCATATTTGAGCCTTTTCCGTAAATATATTTCAATGAAGGTAATATAAAATATAAAATAATTAATAATTAATAAAAATAGGGGTATATTCTATAACAAATTCCTAAAAAATTAGCTATTTATATTTTATATGAATTTTATATATATATATATATATATATATATATATATATATATATATATATATATATATATATATATAGAGAGAGAGAGAGAGAGAGAGAGAGAGAGAGAGAGAGAAAGACGCCCACGCGCACACACACATACAAATATATGTAAAAATAAACAGTAATATGTATTTGTATGTGTGTGTGGGCGCATGTGTATATATATACTTAATGCATCTAGTATTAAAATATCAATCATAAAAGTAATATTTGATTTTGTGATAAATTCATAAATGGATTATTCTACTTAAAGTATGAATTTAGATAAAAATGTATAAATAGGTTAAAAAATAAATTTTCTATAATATAAAAAGGTATTACATAGATGGAGGATTGAAAATGCCAAGGGTAAAATAGACATTGTTTAGGATAAAGGGGGGAGAACGTCTATTATTCATAATTGAGGGGGGATTTTGATTTTTAAAGCAAAGTTGGGGGATTGAAAATCAAATAGGACACTTTTTCCTCTATATACTTGTCTTTGCAAATGAAAAGTTTATTCCTTGATTAGAAATGTGCTTGTTGAATAATTTCAAATACTTAACGTCTCCGGATAAGTATATCCAAGCTTAATAGTGAGTAATCTGGATTCTGGATAATTAACTTCAGCTTTGGAGCATAAAAGGCTCAAATATGCCATCGAACTATCAGAAATGGCTCATTTATGCCACTCGTTGTATAGTTAGGATTTATTTTGGCTGGTTTTCATTTAAGTGACGTGGACCAATAAATTTTTGCCACGTGGCATATCTGGTATTTTAAAACCACCGTTAGTGAATAATGGCATGGATGAGCCAAAAAGGTAACGGCAGTGGCATATTTGAGCCAAACTTTCAACGAGTGGCATAAATGAGTCATTTCTGATAGTTCGATGGCATATTTGAGCCTTTTCCGTTATTATTATGGGTGCTGCTAAATAGCAGAACCCACTTTAACAAAAGTGTCAAAATTGGGGGTGGCCCACAGCAAAATGACCAGAATACCCTAACTCTCAACAGCTAACCTCTCTCCTTTAATGTAGTGTTATGATTAAGGTAAGTCACACTAAAACATAAATGGCAATATTTAAATGAGATGCGTACACCTATATTATACAGTGGGCCAACCTAACAATATACACAACTTTATTTATTTTATACTTCATTATACGATGGGTCAGCCTAAACAATATACACAAATTTACTTATTGTTTCTTTCATTATACGGTGGGCCAACCTAAACAATATACAAAGCCTTAATTCTTTTTCTCTTTTTTTCCTTTTTAGAGACATTTAACCCCTAAACCAATTAGTAAGAATTATATACAAGAATAACATATCTTTTTAAAAGTAACAAATATAGCACATTGAATAGAAAAAAAATATAAATACAGTAATAAACTCCGATTATAGCCAACCCTCTCCATTAATTAATGAAATCTATTTTCATTAATACAATTTTACTCATTTACTTTTTTCTCTCACTTCCACAATGATCTCTCTCCCCACCTACTAAAAGGTTTGTCAATCAAGTGTGATAATATATATGCTATTGTTGGTGATTTTATTTAGATAAAGAGCAACTATTTAAAATCATTTCACAATCTCACATTATAGAAGCAACAATGCTGCCAGTTTTATTTGGAATAACCACTACGAGTTTAATGCTAATTTTTCACTAGATTGAATGCTCAAAGTTATAGATGATAGAAGATGGTGAACCAGCTTATATTATTCTATTCTAAACTAACTTTTAAATAACCTCTTGAACATAAAACATATATATAAAAATATTAAAATTGATATTATTCATGCGTATATCAAAAGGAATCAAATGAGAACTAACTTTTGCAATCTCATCAAATATTCTTCGTATTTATATCTACTTAGTTAAATTTCCGCAAGTGATCTCTTGACTCACTCTCATACATAAATTACCAATAAGATACTAATGTTTCTCTTAATTAGTAAAGTAAATTAGTAATAAAAAACATGTTCCATGAATTGATGAATAAAATGAATAGGAAAAAAAGTAATGAATCAATTTCAGATCCTCATCTGTTATTACTTTCAAAAGGGAATTTGGACCTCTTATAAAATAAAAATAAAATATTAACGAGGAAAGAAGCATTATATGTTGAGAAGAACTAATTAGGATGTAATAAAATTGATCTAGAGTTTTTGAAAAATGAAGAAGATGTTTTTATCACTATTATTCATATTCGTACTTAGTTTTCGTGCATCCCAGGCCTCATTCCGTAATTAACTATAGAACAATATTTGTCTTTATAATTTGGTGCTTGGAGTTTTAGAATTGCTTCCCATACAATTGCACTAATCAACTGCCAGTATATTTTTAATTTCTCAGCGTCAAAATCTCATCCATTGACACCTTTGATTTAATAGATTTTGACATGAATATATCAATCGAATAATATGATCAATGCTAATTTAACTTGCAACAACAACTTATTTAAATAGATAATTTAAGAATTTGATGTGTAATGGATGAAATGTCTGAAAATGATATTAGGCTTATTTTATTTTTATTGACGCTAAAAGTGAATGAACGAAATTGACTTGTCTTAAAAAAATTATGGATTAAACAATGTTAATCTAGACAAGTTCGGTAATGTAAAACAACGAGGAGAATCGCTAACGATCGTTGCATACACAAGTTCGTAACGTAAAAAACCCACACAAAGCATGAATGTCATTATTTACATTTATGAGAGTGCAAGAAACCTATATTTTGCATCGAATTTTCTATAAAATATTAAAAAGTCATTTATTTTACCATTTTGCTCTATCAAAAAATGCAGCTAAGTAAATTTCCGTTCCAACAAATGATGAATGATATTACAGTCAAATTGGTCAAGGTTCGGGTTTAGAACCCTTAGGTCCCGAGTTTGATTTTAGGTGCGCACATTTAGTCTAAATTTTTTTTCCATTTTTTCTTTCACTTACATGATCACCAAACTCAAACAGATCAAGTATCAATGTACTTTATACAATTTTGTCCAAATTTTGTTGCCTACCCTATAACTAATTGCATTCCCTTATAATGTAATTAAAACTGAGTTGTCCTTTTTAATCAAGTGTATTTGATGCAATGTTAGAAACTTTTGATATTGGGCTGCATTAGATATTGTTGAATATATGGGTTGTGGTTGTTTGGACCCAACTTCTTTGAGCAGCGCAATGCCCATGCATCTTTATGTTCATAACAAACAGCCCAAAGTTAGGAAGTAGTGTCATATAACTTGTACTCCAAATATTCCTTTAATCCTATTAACATACGATTATTTAACTAAGATATTTTTTAAGAAAATAACACAAAATGTAAAATGAAATATGACGTTGTACTAAAATATTCAACAACAAAAAGTAATAAGATCGCATAAAAAATGATCATAATCAAAAAGCATTAAGTCGTGCTATGATAAATACGGCTAATTTATAAGACATGGTATTGACTATTGACTACTTGCCCCACACACACACACATATAGAGAGAAAGAATCGATTGAATTAAATCAAACGTTGCTAATTGTTACTCAATCCTATATAATAGTTAGCTAAACTGCAACAATTTAATGTTTCAATTAAAATCAACCATAGTGTTGACTACTTGTTAAATCTACTATTTTTGTTTAAACTAATTGAATTAGATCTAAAATTGCTTAATAATACTCAATTATATTTAATCCTTAACTAATTGAGATAATTTCATGTTTCAATTAAAGTCAACTATAGTATTGACTACTTGTTACAACTACTTAAAAAAATTAAATCAAAAATTGCTAATTGTTACTCAATCCTATATAATATTTAGCTAAATTGAAAAAATTCAAATGTTTCAATTAAAGTCAACCATAGTGTTGACTATTTGTTACATTCACTATTTTTGTTTATGTTGATTGAATTAGATCTAAACTTGCTAAATGCAACTAAATTCTATTCAATACTTAACTAATTCAGATAATTTCATGTTTCAATTAAAGTCAACCATAGTATTGACTACTTGTCACGTATTGTTTTATAAAATTCATTGAATTAAATCAAATATTGTTAATTGTTACTCAATCCTATGCAATACTTAGCTAAATTGAAGGAATTCAGATGTTTCAATTAAAGTCAACCATAGTGTTGACTACTTGTTACATTCACTATTATTGTTTATATTGATTGAATTAGATCTAAACTTGGTAAATGCAACTTAATTCTATATACTTAATTAATTGAGATAATTCCATGTTTCAATTAAAATCAATCATAGTATTGACTATTTGTCACAATTTTTTTTTAAAAATTGATTGAATTAAATCAAACGTTGCTAATTGTTATTCAATCCTATATAATACTTAGCTAAATTGCAGCAATTCAATGTTTCGATTAAAATCAATCATAGTGTTGACTATTTGTTAAATCTACTAATTTTGTTTAAACTAATTGAATTAGATCTAAACTTGTTGAATACTACTCACTTATATTTAATACCTAACTAATTGAGATACTTTCACGTTTCAGTTAAAGTCAACCATAGTATTGATTACATGTTGCATCTACCTATTTTATTTTAAAAAAATGATTAAATTAAATTGAAAGTTACTAGTAGTTACTCAATCTTATATAATACTTAGCTAAATTAAAGGAATTCAATGTTTCAATTAAAGTCAACCATAGTGTTGACTATTTGTTATATCCACTATTTTTGTTTAAATTGATTAAATTAGATCTAAACTTGCTAAATGTTACTCAATTCTATTTAATACTTAACTAATTTGATAATTTCATGTTTTAATTAAAATCAACCATAGTATTGACTATATATATATATATATATATATATATATATATATATATAATTGTTGCATTTTTTTTAAATTGATTGAATTAAATCAAAAGTTGCTAATTATTATTCAATCCTATATAATATTTAGCTAAATTGCAGCAATTCAATGTTTCAATTAAAATCAACCATAGTGTTGACTACTTGTTAAATCTACTATTTTTGTGTAAACTAATTGAATTAGATCTAAATTTGCTTAATACTACTCAATTATACTTAATATTTAACTAATTGAGATAATTTCATGTTTCAGTTAAAGTCAACCATCGTATTGACTACATATTGCATCGATTTTAAAAAAATTAAATCAAAAGTTGCTAATTGTTACTCAATCTATATATACTTAGCTAAATTGAAAGAATTCAAATGTTTCAATTAAAGTCAACCATAGTGTTGACTATTTGTTACATTCACTATTGTTGTTTATATTGATTGAATTAGATCTAAACTTGGTAAATGCAATTTAATTCTACATACTTAATTAATTGAGATAATTCCATGTTTCAATTAAAATCAACCATAGTATTGACTATTTGTCACATATATTTTTTAAAAAATTGATTGAATTCAATCAAACGTTGCTAATTGTTACTCAATCCTATATAATGCTTAGCTAAATTACAGCAATTCAATGTTTCAACTAAAATCAATTATAGTGTTGACTACTTGTTAAATTTATTAATTTTGTTTAAACTAATTGAATTAGATGTAAACTTACTGAATACTACTCAGTTATATTTAATACTTAACTAATTGAGATACTTTCATGTTTCAATTAAAGTCAACCATAGTATTGACTACATGTTGCATCTACCTTTTTAAAAAAAAAAAAAAATTAAATTAAATTGAAAGTTGTTAATAGTTACTCAATCTTATATAATACTTAGCTAAATTAAAGGAATCCAATGTTTCAATTAAAGTCAACTATAGTGTCGACTATTTGTTATATCCACTATTTTTGTTAAAATTAGATCTAAACTTGCTAAATGTTACTCAATTCTATTTAATACTCAAGCGATTGAGATAATTTCATGTTTTAATTAAAATAAACCATAGTATTGACTACTTGTTGGCATATTTTTTTTAAAAAATTGATTGAATTAAATCAAAAGCTGCTAATTATTATTCAATCTTATATAATACTTAGCTAAATTGCAGCAATTCAATGTTTCAATTAAAATCAACCATAGTGTTGACTATTTGTTAAATCTACTATTTTGTGTAAAATAATTTAATTAGATCTAAATTTGCTTAATACTACTCAATTATATTTAATACTTAACTAATTGAGATAATTTCATGTTTCAATTAAAGTCAACTATAGTATTGACTCCTTGTTACATCTAGTTAAAACATTAAATCAAAAGTTGCTAATTGTTACTCAATCATATATAATACTTAGCTAAATTGAAAGAATTCAAGTGTTTCAATTAAAGTCAACCATCGTGTTGATTATTTGTTACATTCACTATTTTTGTTCATGTTGATTGAATTAGATCTAAACTTACTAAATGCAACTCAATTCTATTTAATACTTAACTAATTCAGACAATTTCATGTTTCAATTAAAGTCAACTATAGTATTGACTATTTGTCACGTATTGTTTTTTAAAATTAATTGAATTAAATCAAATGTTTCTAATTGTTACTCAATCCTATGTAATACTTAGCTAAATTGAAGGAATTCAAATGTTTCAATTAAAGTCAACCATAGTGTTGACTATTTGTTACATTCACTATTGGTGTTTATATTGATTGAATTAGATCTAAACTTGCTAAATGCAACTTAATTCTATTTAATACTTAATTAATTGAGATAATTTCATGTTTCAATTAAAATCAACCATAGTATTGACTGTTTGTCACATATATTTTTTTTTTAAAATTGATTGAATTAAATCAAACGTTTTTAATTGTTATTCAATCCTATATAATGCTTAGCTAAATTGCAGTAATTCAATGTTTCAATTAAAATCAATCACAGTGTTGACTACTTGTTAAATCTACTATTTTTGTTTAAATTGATTGAATTACATCTAAACTTGTTGAATACTACTCAATTATATTTAATACCTAACTAATTGAGATACTTTCATGTTTCAATTGAAGTCAATCATAGTATTGACTACATGTTGCATCTACCTTTTAAAAAAAATGATTAAATTAAATTGAAGGTTGCTAATAGTTACTCAATCTTATATAATACTTAGCTAAATTAAAGAAATTAAATGTTTCAATTAAAGTCAACCATAGAGTTGACTATTTGGTATATCCACCATTAATTGAAGGTTGCTAATAGTTACTCAATCTTATATAATATTTAGCTAAATTAAAGGAATTCAATGTTTCAATTAAAGTCAACCATAGAGTTGACTATTTGTTATATCCACCATTTTTATTTAAATTGGTTAAATTAGATCTAAACTTGCTAAATATTACTCAATTCTATTTAATACTTAACTAATTGAGATACTTTCATGTTTCAATTAAAGTCAACTATAATATTGACTACTTGTTACATCTTTTAAAAAAATTATTGAATTAAATCAAAAGATGCTAATTGTTACTCATTCCCGTATAAAACTTAGATAAATTGCACCAATTTAATGTTTCAATTACAATTAACCATGGGGCGGATTGCTCGTTAAATTTACAATTTTTATTTAAATTGATAAAATTAGATCTAAACTTGGTAAATGCTACTCAATTCTATTTAATATTTAAATAATTGAGATAATTCAATGTTTCAATTAAAGTCAATAATAATATTAACTACTTGATACATCTATTTTTCTTTTAAAATGATTAAATTAAATAAAAGTTGCTAACTGTTACTCAATCCTATATAATACTTAGCTAAATTGAAGGAATTTAATGTTTTAATTAAAGTCAACCATATGTTGACTACTGTTAAATCTAATAATTTTGTTTAAATTAATCGAATTAGATCTAAACTTGCCAATTGTTACTGTGATAATTTCATTATTTGGATCCAAGCAACATTCCCTTTCTTTTAACTGACTTTCTAAGGAAAAAAAGGTCATGAAATGTAATATTACGTTTTATAGATTTTTTAAGGTGGTCGAAATTGAAACAAAAAATTGCGCGGATTGTCCTTCATTTGGGGTGGTCTTTAACTTTTGTCTTTCAAATTGGTGATCTCTAAATTTTGCCCTACGCCTGACACCCTGAGGTTTTGAGTTCGAACCCCAACTAAATACCAAAGAAAAAAAAATCGCAAGGCAGATGTTTGGGTTTGCAAGCCAGAAGTTGCAAATTCCGCCCTTTCAAATTAGGGGCAGAATTTGCAATTTTTGCCTTTAAGGCAGAGTTTGCAAGGGCCAAACTTGCAAACTGCTGCCTTTAAGGCAGAGTTTTGCCTTCAAAATTCTGCCTTGCGAACCCAACTTCTGCCTAGCGATTTTGTTTTAGTTTTGCTTGAGCAGGGGTTCGAATCTGGAACCTTGATGTTTTAGCCGAAGGACAAAAGTTAAATACTTTCATTTTGATGGGCAAAATTTAAATAGCACCCCAAAATAAGGGCATTACTGCTAATTGCCCAAATTGAAATATGTGATGCAAATAGCTCGACACAACAGTTTATGTTTTTCTTGTGTAGTTGTAAATAAATAAAACAAATTTATTATGTTAAACAATAGTAAACTAACTAAAATAAAGTTATAATGGTTATATTCATATTTCAAAACAAAATAACTAAGAAATGAAGAAGCGTATATTTTTAACATGTAAGTTTAGATCTAATTCAATCAATTTAAACAAAATAGTGTATTTAATAGGTGGTCAACTTTATGGTTGACTTTAAATGAGACATTGAATTGTCTCAATTTTTAGCTAAGTGAACACTAATTAGATATAATTAAGAAGCAATTAGTAAGTTTAAATCTAATTCAGTCAATATAAACGAAAATAGTGAATTTAACCTGAATTGTTTCGATTAATTAAGTATTAACTAGTATTGAGTAACAGTTAGCAAGTTTAGATCTAATTCAATCAGTTTACCTAAGTAATAGTTAAGATTTAGTAAAAGGTCTGCTAAGTGCTGATTCAATTTCTTCAAATTTTTATATAAATATGTGAATGTAACTATGGTAACACCATTTTGCATTGAATTTCCTATTAAGTATTGAAAAGTCATTTGTTCTACCATTTTGCTCTATTCAAAAGATAATACTTAACTAAATTGAAGGAATTAGATTTAAACTTGATAATTTAACATGTTTTGATTCCATTAAATTCATTTTTTTAAATGGTGGATTTAACAAGTAATCAACACTATGGTAGACTTATTTCTACAAAATCTGGTCATTTCTGCAATTTCTGTGCAAAATTATGAAAAACAGCAAATCAATGGCTATTTATGCAAAAAACTGCACTTTTATCATCTTCTTCACCACCTTCATATTGTTCTTCAAAATTGCTTCAAAGTTTTTTGGTCATAAATTCTTCAAATCAAGTCAAATCAACCCCAAGCTCGAAACAAAGCTCGTCTATACCAACTAGAACAATCCCTACTCATCAATCCTGTCAAACAAATAAGAAATCGATTAAATCCATTTGTTAGTTTCTAAGTTTTTTTCAAGAACACATATGAAGATCTTCAAGAACACCATGAACTTGAAATTTGTAATTTCTTCAAAATAAGTCCAATTACTCCAAATTTTAGATCTAACTCTTCCTCAACATAGAGAGCAAAACTCAATACAAATAGAAATCAATCAACCCCCAAATTGCTAGTTCTTCAAACCCAACAATGGTGAATTTTTCAAATCAACTTGAAATTCTTCCAAACTTCAGATTCTTTACCTCTTTCACTAGAAAAACAAAGACCAATAGGTTTGAACCTTCAATTTTAACCTAATCTTCGAAACCATTAACTTATTTTCAAGTTTTGAAGGTCAACAATGGTGAAACTATCTAAAACTCCTCCAAATGACTTGAAACTTTAGATCTAGGTAGATTTGACCTCTAGGAACTCAAATCTACACTCCAATTCACACAAATCAAACAACAACACCAATTTTCGTTTTTTTTTTTTTGGATTTTTTCTGTTGAGATTTTTAAAATATGAACAACCTAGGATTAAAAATTGTAGAAACAATCATGTAGCCTAACGCTATGAGATAACGCTTCTCCTCGTTGTTTTATATTAATGATTGATAATTGTGAGCTCATTTATAATAAGGTTATAACTAATTATAGCTTATAGTTACTTCAATACTAAAAGTGACTTAATTTGTTATGTTAAAAAATAATGATTTGACACTACATTAACAAGAAATAGCAATATGGAGTTCAACAAAAAATAATGCATATGTATATACCAAATATATAATACTCTATTTACAGGAAAATTAAAAACACTATCAAATTCGAAAAAAAAAAAAAAACCTAAAAAACACTTTAGGCCAAATATCATATGTAAATACCCAATATATAACACTCTATTTACAGGAAAAATAAAAACACTTTCAGGTAATTCAATCAGTTTACCTAAGTATTAATTAAGATTCAGTAAAAGGGCCGCTAAGTGTTGATTCAATTGGATCAAATTCTTATATAAATATATAAATTTAACTACGGTAACAATATTTTGCATTGAATTTCCTATTGAACATTGAAAAGTTTTTTTTTTTTTTTTTTACCATTTTGCTCTATTCAAAAGATAATACTTAGCTATAGAAATAGATTTAGACTTGTTAAAATAACAAGTTTTGATTCCATTAAATTCATCTTGTCTAAAATAGTGAATTTAACAAGTAGTCAACACTATGGTTGACTTTGATTGAAACGAACCCATATTTTGCATTGAATTTCCTATTAAATATTGAAAAGTCATTCATTTTACCAATTTTTTCGATATATCCAAAAAATTACGTTGTAAAAATACCAATGGAATGGGTCTTTGTGTATTGTTTATCACATATTTATATCGTATGAATTGGAGTATTATATTTTAGTGGACAAATTTTATTTTGTGGACTGTGTGTTGTGAACATAAAGATGCATGGGCATTGGGCTACTCAAAGAAGTTGGGCCCAAACAACCATAACCCATATATTCAGCGGAAGAGGAGAAATGCAGCCCAATATCAAAGTAAAAAAAAATTGAAAAAAAAAACTTTTCACTGTATGCGCACACCTAGACTCGAACATGAGACCTAAAGGTTGTAAACGCGGACCTTGACCAATTTTGCTGCAATAACATTTGTCATTTCTTGAAACGAATATTTATTTAGCTGCCTTTTTTAATAGAGTAAAATGGTAAAATAAATGACTTTTCAATATTTAAGAGGAAATTCAATGCAAAATATAGGTTTGTTGTGTTGACACCCAATTTTGTCCCGTCTTCCCCCAAAATATTTATTTACGCTTCTGATATTTTGGCAACTTTAAAATAGTTATTTATATTTTACTATAATCAGCCTCTTATTAATATCGGTGTTTCGTTCGCTAGCTGTTATTGTTTTGTTACTGCTGCCATTATTATTATTATTATTATTATTATTATTATTATTATTGTTATTATTATTATTATTATTATTATTATTATTATTATTATTATTATTATTATTACCAGTACTATTATAATTTGCACTATAATCGTTTCAGCATTTTTACCGCATTATGCACACGCATCACATTTATTTCCGCACAACTAAATAACAACATTTTATTTACTGTTGACTTTCAAAATATTGCACGGCTATTACGACGTCATATAATTTTATTTTTATCTGATTACTAATAAATACGTACTTTTATATCAGATAATATTTTAACACGTGTTGGCATATAATTAATTAACATAGGTCTATATTTAGAATTAGAAGCCCATTGTCACCTAAAATAGTACCCTACCCGTTAATAGCCAGCCCAATATCATTAGCCCATATT
Organism: Lycium barbarum; assembly: GCF_019175385.1. Lineage (NCBI taxonomy): Eukaryota > Viridiplantae > Streptophyta > Magnoliopsida > Solanales > Solanaceae > Lycium > Lycium barbarum. The sequence continues at coordinate 110,033,198 of NC_083343.1, read as the reverse complement.
TTAATCTCATCAGCCCTCATCCACCCAGCCCAATACCCGGCCTACCCACTATCTTAACCCCGACCCAGCCCACCTTTTAAACTCAACAACCCATTAACCCTTCGACCCGCCCCGACCCATCTCGTTTCTAAATGAAACGAGTAGGGTTTTGCTCTCATTCTCCCTAGCGCCGCTCCCCCCCCCCCCCCCCCCCCCCCCCTTTCTCTCTTTCTCTTTCTGTCGTCTTCCACAGAAGTAGCAAAGCAGAAGACGCCTTTCACCTTCCCAGACCTTGCATGGCCATTTCGGGGAAGGCAATTGATATTTGTACCCCCCGTCGGTCTTCAACCATGAAGAGGTTTGTCTTCTTCGTTCCGCATCTGCTTTCGATCTGAAAGTTTTTAATGGGTTTTCGCCCCTTTGTGAAAAATAAATCTTTTTCTTTATCAGTCTTTTGATTTTTCGGGTACAGAGTTTTTAATGGTTTTGATTTCTTTCTCCATGATTTCTGATTCAACAACAGAAAAGGCTTCCCAATGTTGATTTGAAAATATTTGACCAGAAATCCCGCCCAATATTTTAGTTGTCAAACCCTAGCAAAACCCTAATTCACCCCTATAAATAATCGTGTAGGGAGTCATTGAAGAGAAGAAAACCGCGATCGAAATCCTAAGATACAAGTCTCTGTTTTAGTTGCCTGAAACTCCATAAAAAATTAGAAGTTTTTTTAAAAAAAAAACCGTTCAAAATTTCAAAGTTTTAGTATTCAGTAGTTGAACAGTCTTGATATCGATTCTCAAAATACTGAATATTTTATTCTCTTTTCGCTGTTTTGAATCCAAATACGTGAAAACTCGGAGAATCTGAAGTGTTTGAGTGTGAATCGAAGACCCGCACCCACTTCGCTGCACCCGAAGGAAGTAAATTTCCTTCCCTTAATTTTTTTTTAATATTTGTTGGAGTGTTTGAAACTGTTTATGTGATCTGTTTTTGCTTAGTTGTATTTCAGTTTGTTTGTAGTTATTTGGTTGAATTAAGCATGTTCATTTTTGTTCAGTTTAATTCTGTGACTTGTGAATCGTGGTTATTTGGCTAATTTAAGCTTGTCATTGGATTAATCATGCGTTAGTTTAGATTATGCGACCTGTTAATCGTGTTCGTATGCATTAGCCTTTTCTGTGGATCAGTCAGCCTGAACAAGTTTATTGGGGCAATGTTGTGATTTAGATGTGTTGTATGATTAGTTTGATTTAGTTTGATCAATGTTAGTTTAAGGATGTACTGTTCAGTTAGTCTTCATGTTGTCGAATCTAAAATTCATGTATGTTTGAGTGTCAGTCAATATTAGTCTAGTTCCTTTGTTATAAAAACATGTCTTTGCATTATTGCAAGAAATAATATTGTGTTTGAAAGGGTTGGTATGTTTAGGTCAGTTTACGGGCTGCCTGTGTATTTAATTCGTTTGTTTGGCCCTTATTGGTTAGTGGCAGTTCAATCCGGATATATACTCAGATTCAATTGAGGTTTAGATAAGTATATAGGGATTTGATTCTTAAAACTATGATGTTCAACGTTGCTGCTAATCTATATCTTATCTTCAGTATGCTTAAAGGTCTAGTTGACATTTGATGTCTTTAGAATGTTCATCATTTATTGATTCCTTAATAGTACTAGTCCAGTCAGCGTTCAAATGGGAATGGAGTTCATTACTTAGGTCCTCCATTTGTTAGAATTAAAACTCAAGTGGCATGAAACTGTCCAGTGTAGTTTCGGGTATGGTCTCATTTATATTTGACAAAAGAAACTGCCTAGCGGTATTGTATTGAGCTGATATGTCTCTACTGTGGTCTTTGATGAACCTTTCCTGTTCGCTTTCAATTAATTTGAGCCTAGTGTGGAATATGTGTTTGATCCAACTCTATAAAGGATAACATGTTGGTTCGGTGTCGGTAGTCTGTTTCCTTCAAATTTAAGTAGGGGTTTAGTTTAGCTTTTAATTAAGGATGCATATTTCAGTTCCTTCCTTTTATCCTAGTATGGCCGGTATATCTAACCTATTTTAGACTACTACTAAACTAAGATTAATATTTAAAGCATGCTTGCTAGTTTAAAGCTGAATCAGACCCCTTTGCATACTCCTTAACGACCTTGTTCCAAAAATTGTGAAAATCTATCCTATGTGTTTTGTTTGCGGGTTAGTCGAATGAATCTCAGAATGTGTTGTTGCACTAATGAGCACACAGATAAGCCCTGCTTGCATACTTTGCGAGTCCGGAACCAAAATGCCCCCCTAAAAAATATTTTGAACCAAAATACCCAAACAACAAAAAAAAAGTTACCAAAGTACCCATAGCGCAGTAAAATACTGCGCTATAGCACTAACGGAGACGGAGTCGTTAAGTGCTATAGCGCAGTATTTTACTGCGTTATAGAAAAAAATTATTTTTTTTGGTACTTCTATAACGCAGTAAAATACTGCGTTATAGAAGTACCATTTTTTTTTTTTTGTATAACACAGTAAAATACTGCGTTATATAAACAGTACAAAAAAAAAATTGGCCAACTTTATTTTTTGCAACACTTAGTGTTATTTTCCATACTTTGACCAATAATTAGTCGTGTGTCAAGATTCCGAAACGTCAATATTTTATATAGAACCTGATATTTTTTTCTGCGTACAATAATGTAGGCCCAATACATCAAGGATACGTAGACGTTCGGATCGTCATTTTAGGGGTTGAAAAGGTGCCCAAAGTAAGTTTTGTTTGAAAAAACTTAGTGTTTTTTCCATACTTTGACCAATGATTAGTCGTGTGTCAAGACTCCGAAACGTCAATATTTTATATAGAACCTGATATTTTTTTTCTGCGTACAATAATGTAGGCCCAATACATCAAGGATACGTACACGTTCGGATCGTCATTTTAGGGGTTGAAAAGGTGCCCGAAGTAAGTTTTGTTTGAAAAAACTTAGTGTTTTTTTCATACTTTGACCAATGATTAGTCGTGTGTCAACACTCCGAAACGTCAATATTTTATATAGAACCTGATATTTTTTTCTGCGTACAATAATGTAGGTCCAATACATCAAGGATACGTAGACGTTCGGATCGTCATTTTAGGGGTTGAAAAGGTGCCTGAAGTAAGTTTTGTTTGAAAAAACTTAGTGTTTTTTCCATACTTTGACCAATGATTAGTCGTGTGTCAAGACTCCGAAACGTCAATATTTTATATAGAACCTGATATTTCTTTCTGCGTATAATAATGTAGGCTCAATACATCAAGGATACGTAGACGTTCGGATAGTCATTTTAGGGGTTGAAAAGGTACCCGAAGTAAGTTTTGTTTGGAAACTTTAGGGTGTTTTATTTTTTAAGATTTTGATTTAAGCGTGTTATTTTTTAATCAAGACATAACTTTATTTTGAATATAAATATAATTCTAAAAAATATAGGGACAAAAACTAGTTGTAAAGTCGTCAAACTTTAGATGTTCATAACTTTGCGCTCGGACGTCCATTTTACGCATTTGTTTTTTTGAACTTGCGTATTTTTTCGAGATCTATGCGGACAAACTGTCGCAAGGCGGTTTGGCCGAGCCAATTTTTAAAAAAACGCCTTTTATCCCATTCAATTTCGATTTTCCCCCAAATTGGCATGAAATTTTCAGTTTTATTTACTTATAAGATGGTGATACGCAATAAATTTCAACGTAAAAATCCCGGGGTAATGTAGCTGTGAATGTCAATTTCACTTCTAGGTTTCAATTTTTGAAAATAAAGCTGACTAATTTTCTCGACACATAAAGTTGACTAAACTATCCTTACAGTCAAACACTAAGTTTTATCAAACAAAACTTACTTCGGGCACCTTTTCAACCCCTAAAATGACGATCCGAACGTCTACGTACCCTTGATGTATTGGGCCTACATTATTGTACGCAGAAAAAAAATCAGGTTCTATATAAAATATTGACGTTTCGGAGTCTTGACACACGACTAATCATTGGTCAAAGCATGGAAAAAACCCTAAGTTTTTTCAAACAAAACTTACTTCGGGCACCTTTTCAACCCCTAAAATGACGATCCAAACGTTTACGTATCCTTGATGTATTGAGCCTACATTATTGTACGCAGAAAAAAATATCAGGTTCTATATAAAATATTGACGTTTCGGAATCTTGACACACGACTAATTATTGGTCAAAGTATGGAAAATAACACTAAGTGTTGCAAAAAATAAAGCTGGCCAATTTTTTTTTTGTACTGTTTATATAACGCAGTATTTTACTGCGTTATACAAAAAAAAAATTTGGTACTTCTATAACGCAGTATTTTACTGCGTTATAGAAGTACCAAAAAAAATTTTTCTTTCTATAACGCAGTAAAATACTGCGCTATAGCACTTAACGGCTCCGTCTCCGTTAGTGCTATAGCGCAGTATTTTACTGTGCTATGGGTACTTTGGTAACTTTTTTTTTGTTGGGGTATTTTGGTTCAAAATGTTTTTTTTTTGGGCATTTTGGTTCCGGACTCATACTTTGCCCACTCGGAGTTATGTCCATGTTTTGAAATAACTCCGCAACATTCGCTTAATTGGGTCTATATATACTACGTACATCTTGAGATTCATTGTGTATATTTTGCTCCTTTGTTGGACGAGCTATGACTTTATTTTGTCCGGAATGTGAAATATGCATAAATCTGATTTCGTGTACGGATATGCCTGTGTACGGGGTATATGAGTTTGGCATATTTAAATATACACTGCACACCACTCTTTGCTTGGTTGTGATAATCTTGTGTTGTTAAAGTTTGGGCCTTCCCTTCCTCTTCTTGTGTTGGGCCTTTATATGCATAATGGACTTAATTCACAGTTCTGCCCATTATGCCCATTCTTGTATAGTCGCTCGTTTGGGCCGTGTTTGTTTGTCTTAGCCGAATTAAATTTAATTTTCTTATTGTTATATAATAATATTTGAAGTTTCTCTCTTTGAGTTATGAATCTTGCATTATTAATTATCTAGACCCATACTAATCCTTTTTCTTTCCATTTTATGCATGACCTTCGCATACGAGTCCGAGGGACTCATCTTCCGCATTCGATGTTGGTCCAAGGCCCAACGAAACAACCTTCTCTCTTCGTTCCAGCCCTGTCCGCAGCATATACACCAAAAGAAAGAAATAAAATTCTGGGCCAAAACCCAACAGCAGAAACAGTCCACATCAGCTATTAAAGTTGTTATTGGGCCGAAGCCCAACAGCAGCCCCCTGAACGCAGCATTAAAAAAAAACGTGGGCTGAGCCCACTCCCACTAGCAGCACAATCAGTAGTCTGAAAGTGGGCTGAGCCCATTTTGATGTCATTTGCTCCTTTATTTCATTTTTTTTTATGCATTTGATTTGTACTTGTGCAACTAACAGTTTACTTGTTTGTTTCCTTAGCTAAATAAACCTTAGTAGATTAGTATGGAATTTAGTTTTAGTTAAAGGGTAGTTAATTTAATAAAGACCAATTAATTCCATAAGCTTCATTTTTTCTTTTATGTCAAAACTATTTATAGCATCTAATATTTATTTTATTAATTTGCAAATAGCGTAACTATGTATTTTGAGTTAATGGAATCATATTTTAAAATTTCAAAACGCTACTAATATACAAATATAAATTCAAGAAGTTTTATAAATAATTTCTTCAAGATTTATCAAATTATACACATTTTAGCCGAATACAACTAAATAAAGTTAGAGGAAGAAAACTCATTGTCTTTTGCATTTTATTTAAAAATAAGCTTATTTTAGATAGCATTTGAAGTTTCTTTTGTCCAAATTATCCTACAAGTCTTGTTTTAAAATAGCATTTCTTTTAAAAGCCTCGGCACATTTCTAAGTCTTATTTTAAACAGCGTTACTATATCTTCACCTTAGTAGTATTATAAATCATTTTCTTAAAGTTTGAGCGCCTTATTTAAACTTAATTAATTAACCTAAGTTTGGCCGGTAAACCGTAGTTAACGGATCCTAAAGGATGCCTAACCCCTTCCCTTTAGGATAATTAGAACCCTTACCTAGAATTGAAAATTAAGCAGACCATTAACGGAGGTTTAGTTAGGCTTTACCTTAGTTAATAATTAGGTGCCCTAATTCACCTTAAAACTAATTAGGTGGCGACTCCTTAAAATAAAGCAAAATAGGGATCTCCAATATGTTATACTCTAATTTAGACCCGGTTTAAATGGGGTATAACATGTTGCACTCTCACAATCAAATTGAAATGTAAATAATGATATTCATGTTTTGTGTGGGTTTTTTACGTTACGAATTTGTGTACAAGACAATCGTTAGCATTCTCGTCGTTGTTTTACATTACCGATCGGTAATTGTGAGCTCATTTATAACAAGGTTATAACTCATTAGTTCATAATTGCTTCAACACCAAAAGTGACTTGATGCGTTATGTTAAGAGATAATGAGTTGCTACTGCATTCAAAGTATTAGATATGTTAATGTGCTATCTTCAAACAAACGAGTATGTGATATGACATTTCGTTCAAAGGCTTAGTGCTTTCTCAATCAAATAGCAATACTAAGTGAGTTTTGGTGTTCAAAAGGATTAAAGTACATTGGTACTTGATTTTTTTGAGTTTGGTGATCATATAAGTGAAACAAAAAATGAAAAAAAATAAAAGTTTTAGACTAAATGCGCGCACCTAGACTTGAACTCGGGACCTAAGGGTTCTAAACGTGGACCTTAACCAATTTCGCTGCAATAGTACTCGACATTTTTTGGAACAGAAAATTACTTATCTGCATTTTTTAATAGAGCAAAATGATAAAATAAATGACTTTTCAATATTTAATAGGAAATTTAATACAAAATATTGGTTTGTTGCATTTTCATAATCAAATTGGAAGCATCTCATAATAAGGTCATACCTAATTTTAGTTCATAGTTATTTCAACACTAATAGTGACTTGATTCTTTGTGTTATTAATAAATAATGATTTGATACTGCATTCACAAGAAATAGCAATATTGAGCTCAACAAAAAATAATACAAAATTAAACAACATGAACAAAAAAATAAATAAATAAACAACAGAAATTAATCATTCATTCAAATTATTCCACTCTTCAATATATAACGTCCAACGGGAACCAAATACCATATATATATATATACCATAACAAAAATAAAAACATGAAAAAGAATTAGAAAAAGAAGAAAAAATACACTCCAAGTCAAATACCGTATGCATATAGCCAATATATAATAAATTTACAGGAAAAATAAAAACACTTTCAGATACCAAAACAAAAAAGAAAAAGAAGAAAAAAAATACACTCTAGGCTAAATACCGTACGTATATAGCCAATAAATAACACTTTATTTACAAGGTAAAAAAAATCGGATGCCAAAACAAAAAGAAAAAAAAAGGAAATGAGTACACCCTAGGCCTACCATATGCATACACAATAAGCAAACAAAAAGAAAAGAAGAAAAAAAGGAAATACACCCTGGGCCCACCGTATGCATACATAATAAGTGAATAAAAAAGAAATACACCCTTGGCCTACCTTATGTATACACAATACAACTAATGTAAAAATAATAATAAAAAAAGATACATTAAAAAAATGGAAAAGAGCATGGGAAACATAACCCATGATTAGCATATATGAGAGAGAGTTTCATTTTATCAGGAAGGGCAGTGATGTAAAAGCACGTCACAATAAAATATTAAAAAGCAAAGATTCTCCAAGATTCCTTATGAAATGACTAATATAGCCCAATTTTTTACAGTTTTGCCCAAAAGTGGTTTTGCCAAATAGATTTTTCCTATTATTATACACTTATAAAAAATTTATACATTACTCCCTCTGTCCCATAATAAATATCAGCTTAATCAAAAATACGCAT